>NC_050445.1:140868671-141033852 GCF_903995425.1 Onychomys torridus
TGTCACCACACCTGCGTGGATCCTTTTGGTGAGTTATAATCTTGAGGTGCTGGGTGGGGGGGTTCAATCAGTAACACTACTTGGAGGAGGTAACATGGAATCCTAGGTTTAGGGAGTTGACAAGTGGTCATTGGAGCTACCACAAAGGCTGCTAATCCTGGAGCCTCCAACCACGGAAGCAGGGGTGCACTTCAGGTCTCCACACCTGATGGGTCTGGTTAAGCTGCAAAACATTCTGAAATTCAACATTCAACAATGTAATATTCTGAACACACTGAATAGTACTAAATTGAAAAGTCTCCCCTTTACTTAGTTCATAGACGGTAAACATGGTTACTGCATCCTGGTCTAACTTCTGTGCTGTGCCTTTCATTTAGTTTTGTGACCAACGAAAAAATAAATGATGTCTTTGTCAGGAAAAGGAACATGTTTTCCAGAAATGATCTTGAATACTCATTGTGAACTATGGCAGAATGTTCTGAGGTAGTCCCAGGCAGACAGAAGGGAGAAGCAGCAACTGTGGACAAGTCATTGGCTGGGCTGCGTCTCCAACACAAGTCACCTGTTGGACGAAGGCCTCACAAGTCCGGCTGCTTTTCCCTTCAAGTCCACGGTGATGGGTAATCCTATCAACCTGATGGGATTCAGAACCACTCGGAAGACAAATCTATGCATAGTGCTGGGAAGATTCTTCCAGAGAGCTTCCCAGGGAAGGATCCACTCTGAATGTGGGCAGTGATGCTCCATGGGTTGCAGCCCTGGAATGAATAAAGAGGGAGCAAGCAGGACACCACCTTTCATCTCTCTGCTGACTTTGGATGTAGTATGACTAGGCACCTCAAGCTCCTGTCACCACGCTTTCCCCATCTCAGTGCACTGTACCTTCTAACTCAGAGCCAAAACAAACCCTTTCTCCTTCAAGTTGCTTTTTTTTTTTTTTCTTTTAAACTATCTTGCCATAGAAACAAGAAAAAGTCAGCACTGGCTCTACCATCTGACTGGGTCCTGTATATCTTCACCTAGTATCATATCCTCGAGGTGCTTGGGTGGGAGAATCCCCTTGGGTCCAGGGCTCTCCACATCTTCTGGGAGATATTTCCACTCTTCGTGTGGGACCTGATGGTGCTTACCTTCACAGAGGTAAAACTTTGCTTCTTCCTTGCTTTCAAAATTGGGAAGGTAGTCAAACTGCGCTTCCTCGGCTTGTTTCCATCCATCGGAGTCCTGCAGGAGAGAGAGAGCAAACAATAAAGTTGGCTCTGGGCATGGAGGCGTATACCTACAATACCAGAACTAGAGATCTGAGGAAAGAAAAACTCAAGTTCAATGCTACCCTGAGCTGCAAATGAAGACTCTGCCTCCAAGATGGTGGTGGTGGTGATGCCAATGATGATGGTGGTGGAAGTGGTATAATACAACAGCAAGGTGGCAATAGGGATACAATACAAATAAAGGCCTACACATTTGGGGATGAACTAAAGCAGAAGAGCTTAGAGAAAATCAGGGACCAGCCTACAGCAAGGACAAGCTCTGCTCCTCTTGGATTCCTTCTTGGGCTCAGGAAAGACAAGAGTGCAGTGGGAGAGGCAGGAGCCAAGAAGCAGGACGGCAAAGTTAGCCGGCAACAGTTAGTTACAAGGGCCAGCCCAGAGTCCATTTCCCTAGCTTACTGCAAAGCCAACCTCGTTCCCTTAGCACACCTTCCCCGCACCCATGATATGGACACACCATACATGGGGTGGGATAGTTGAGTGATTTAATGTCTCAGAAAAGAAAGGGAGAGCTGGTGTCCTGTCACCATTTTTTTTTTTTTTTTGCATCTTCCTCATTCAAAGCACAACTCAGTGAATAATTAACTTGCGCAAGATGAGAAAAAACTTGCATATGGTTATGGACTCTAGACAGAGCTGTGGTATATAAATGGAAGGCAAGTCTTGGGGAACTCTCAGGACATTTTTAGTTCTTTTTTTTTTTTTTGAGCTGAGGATCGAACCCAGGGCCTTGCGCTTGCTAGGCAAATGCTCTACCACTGAGCTAAATCCCCAACCCCATTTTTAGTGCTTGTTAGTCGTGGAGTACTGTCCTGCTGTGTCTCATGGAGTCCCTTTACAGTCTCCAGCTCTGGCAAGAGCAAAGGGGACTTAAAAAAATACAAGAAACGGGACAGAATGGAGATTAGCATAAAGTCATTATAGTTAGCTTTTGTAAACATTATAACCAGTCAGTAAAGGCTGCAGCACGGTTTTCATTTATTCATAGAACTGAAGACAAGACAGGTACACATGAAATATTTTAAAACAAGATTTTACCTCTCCATATCCAATAAGAATTTAAAAACATGACATATATACTTTATGGAATACGATACAGTTAGTTTTAAAATGAGGTGGGTCTTACAACACCCACAGCAAATGGAGTGAAACCAGTAGAACAGTAGGTCATAGGATTGCATACTTATCCAATAAAAGGCTTGATGCTAACATCTCCATCCAGACATCTAAAAGAATCTAGAAGGAGAGAACTGTTAAAAACTAGAACACAACACACAAAGATAAAAGACCTTCCTCCAAGGTTGGAGAACTGAGTGAGCAGAGAGGACAGAGTGAAGAGCAGGTGGGCAAAGGCACACACAGAGAACAAAGTATGAAGGATCATTCTCTGGCTTTCCCAGGAATTGCACGTATCCCTGAGACACATATATAGGTGAAGGGTCACATAGCCCAGGTTAGCCTTGTGGCCTGTGTTATCTTTCTACACTTGGGCTTACAAGATAGCTCTGTGTTTTAGGATCATCTCATGGCAATGCCATGGGGCACAGCTTGGAGGGACTTGGCTAGGAAGCCATTCTGTGAACCTATTGATGCATAGTGAGAGTCTCAGCAAAGGCAGAGACAGAGGGGACATCTGGACTAGGAAATAAACCAAGAGATGAAATAGGCAGAACTTTGGCCTTCAACTGGACACAGTGTTGGTCAGCTCCCAACACTAGGGAGAAATGAAGGCGTTTATCCTGTCAAGGTCCTGTACCACATCCTTTTTTGTCTACTTCACAAGAAAGATGGGGTGATGTAAAGTGCATCCTTCATATAGTTGTGGTTCTTCCCTCTGTTCCCCCCTTCCCTGGCAGCTGAAGGTAAAAAGCCAGACCAAAGTCTTCAGAGGGACCTTGGAGCCTCATCTCCTCATTGCCAAGAGGCCAGTGAGCCATTTGGTTTTCTCTGCAATCCATTCCCTCATCTGTAAAATGTTAAGACCAGACCAAATGAACTCTAAAGACCCTTCTAGTAATTTTAATTCTAATCCTACAATACACTGTCAGGCTGAACATACACACACACACACACACACACACACACACACAGAGAGAGAGAGAGAGAGAGAGAGAGAGACAGAGAGACAGAGAGACAGAGAGACAGAGAGACAGAGAGACAGAGACAGAGACAGAGGGAACTTAAATTATTTCTTTCTTTCCCTGTGATGATTCAGTGATGACCAAGAATTCTATTCTGTGTTTTCATTTATGCATTATCTGGCTTCTAATTGTAACACTTAAGTGGGACTCAAAACTTTGTAAATGTTTTTTAATCTTCAGAATATGTTATGAGGGCTTGGGATGTAGCTCAGCGGTAGAGCACATCATAAGGTCTTTGGGTCCATTGAAGCACAGTGCACAAAAATTGCAATGAGCTGAATAGAAAACAAATTAAAATTACTTAATATTTCCTTTGCATCTTATTGCAGGAATGACTGAAGATAATAAACTTAGCCCAGAGCTGGAGTGATGACCATTTGAAAAATGAATCTAAAATGTAAACGATGATCTTACACACAGATCAGAATTTCCTCCTCTCCTCATACCATTCTCTTTCCTCTTGGATTTAGCAGCACTTTTCTGTGTGAACTCCCTTTGTCAACAACGTTAGTGTCACTTGTCTTGGCAAGGTGTTGAAATTTTTGTCTTATCTTGATCCTGAGTCTCGTGGGGCCATGGATGGTGAGCTGGTATTTATTTTTTTCAATTCCTCATAAGCTTGAGCATGGTGATATGTCTCTATTAAAAACTCTTTGTACAAATTTGCTGAAAGAAGAGAAAGCTAAGAGAGTTTACATTAATTCACCAAAGAACTTAGAGCATCGGCCGAGTGCTAACAACTATGCTAAGTATGAAGGATGAAAGATAAGGAAAATGGATTTCTTGTTCTCAGGAAGTTTGGAATCTGGAAACCATGGAGGTGTCAGCATTACTGTTACTAAAATCCTATTGTGTGGAACTTTAAAAATTATATTTATAAAGGATAAATGATGTATAGGATAAAGGATATTAATGTCCAAAGGGAAAACATATCTCTTGAGGTTACCTAGTGTGATTTCATGATTTCTAGTGCAGGTGACAGTCCCTTGACCTTTGTGACCCTGGGGTTGTCTTTGGGGCAGATATGGTGGTGGAATAGGAGAGAGCGACTCTCCTCGCATTTCTTCAAACAGGGACATGATTATTTAAGTACTTCAGTGACACCCCTGACAAAGAAAATTCAACTCAGCCCTCCTACGTGAGTCCTTGAACCCCTCATGGTCCAGTGACTTAATTGTAAGAGCTGGAGGTTTGGAGAAACCCTCTCTTCCATGCCCTTATGTAGTGCAGGGACCTTTAGTCTCCCTGATAACCACCTGTCAGAGCTGGAGTGTTCCTGAGACAGTGAATGTTTTTCCCAACAGCCCACTTCATACTGAACTGTTAATTTACATATGGTAGGTTCTTGTTAAATATTTGTGAGGAGGGTAATTGATATTACACAAGATATTCTCCCCACCTCTCTTTGCTATCCTCAAAAAAGCACAAAACCCAAATCTATCCTCCTTTCTGCCCAAGAATTTTTGAGTGCTCAGGACATAAAAACTTGTTTTTCTCCCCTATGTGTACCCCACCCCAGGCAGCCTGTGGGGTTTTGCCCAAACTTCTTCCATGGTAGAGCATACCACAGGCATGGCAGATTAAGATTGCACTGTGGTTATTTTACTCAATTTGCTCCTTTTTCAGGGATCTCTTCTAAAGTGGCTACCATTTCCAGGAGTCTTGTGTTCTTATCATCACTAGCTCAGGCACTGTGTCTGTCTGTAGCAGCCCTTGATTGTTCTGGTGACTTGAGTACAGTCTACACGAGCCTTTTCCCCTTTTCAGCTGGTCACACCAAACTAACATGGGGGCTAGAGTCAGCTAAAACCACACTTTGCTGCCCCGGATCCTCCACATTTGAGAAGCATGTATTTTAGTTTGGGTGTAGACAACATGGAGTCGGAGAGGGTAAAGTCAGAGGAATGGTTGGCATACTGCCAGACAGACCTTCAGGTTCCCATCTTCTTATGGATGAAGACTGAAATTGAGAAGGATTAAGTCCCGGACCAGTAAGTCATGGCCCAGAATCTCACTCTGTAGCCCAGGCTAGCCTGACACCTGCTATATTACTCAGGCTGGCCTCAAACTTACTACCCATTCCTCCTGCTTCTCTGCCTCTGGATACTGAGATTACAGGCATGGGTCGCGTTTGAAGATTCCTTAGAATTCCAACCACCCGCATCTCAACTCTCAAGCAAGACAAAGGACATTCTTATGAGATGTTTCCACCAAAACTTAAGATTGTGGAAACTAATGATTTTTAAAACTTGTCTGAAAGGACGAAATTCCCTAAGCCCCAAGTGGCCTGGACATTTCAGATACTAAATGCTCAGAGTTGTGTGCCCACTACCTCTCAAAACAAACCATACTGCCAAAATTGGGGATTTTCGTGCAGTGCAAGCAAGTACCACTGATAAAAGTTGATCTGGGCATGTGGTCCCTCCACTCCTGTGTCAAAGGGCTGAGCTGTGTGTGTTTCTCTGTGTGTGTTTCTCTGTGTGTGTTTGTGTGGTGTGTGTATGTGACAACGACAGCCTCGAGCAGTGATGGAAAAGAATGAATGGTTTCAGGCCCCGAGCTGCTGGAGTCAGGCCCCGCCTCCCTGCCAGCACTCCGCGGGCGTCCCAGACCCCCTGCCCGCACTCGGCGGCGGGCCTCCCTAACACAAAGTTCCATTGGGAGGAGGGTCAGGACGCTCACCAGCGTGCAGCTGGAGAGGCCTGAAGCTCCTCTGCTTAGCGCACCCGGCCCAGCCCTCTCTCTTACTTCCTTCTCCCTTTCCACTTGCCCCATGAGGACCCAGCCCTAGCTGGCTCAGGGTTCGCGCCCATCGCAAGCCTCTTCTCCCCGGCGCTTACTCTGTCCCGGTGAGGGCAGGAAGTGGGAGGAGCTGCATCGGGCTGTCACAGACAGGGACCCCTGCAGAGGCTTAGGGTGAGCCGGCAGCCCAGGGAGGGCCACACCCTCCTCCCGTTGCTGTAGAAACGGCTCAGGCCCTTTTTGTGACTCTTGAGCTGAACAGGCTTACCCCAGCCAAGGCCCAAACTATCTTTCACATAAGCCAAAAGAATACATCTCCCCCTCATCTCGTTTTCTATCTATCTTCCCAATTCATGGATCAGCCAAGATAGGAAAGAAATTCCAGGACCCTGAGATTAAAGTTGGTTGGACAGACCACACTGGAACATTTCTAGGCCCCTTCAGAAACAGTATGTAGAAGTAGATTAAAGCCCTGAATAGAATTTCATTATGAGATGTCCATGAGTGTTTAGTCTGTTCCAAGTTTCAGAAAGCACCATATGGAATTATAAAGTGACAGTGGCTTGTTCTGAAGGGCTCTGATGCAAGGAGGGGACTCACTGGAAAGAAGCAGAGTTGAATTTTGAGTGTTCCAGTACTTAGCCATGGAACAAGCCAGTACCCGCCGCAGCTTGTGGAGGACAGACTGCCCTGTGTTTGTGCCGACTGTGAGCAGGGCTGGTTCATGCTGACTTAATTTTTCTTTCCTTTCTTTCTTTCTTTCTTTCTTTCTTTCTTTCTTTCTTTCTTTCTTTCTTTCTTTCTTTCTTTCCTTCCTTCTTTCCTTCCTTCCTTCCTTCCTTCCTTCCTTCTTTCTTTCTTTCTTTTTTTTTTTGGAGACAGTTTCACTATGTAGTTCGGATTGGCCCAGAACTATGTAGACCAAGCTGGCCTTGAACTGGAAGGGATGCACCCACTTCTGCTGGGATTAAAGGTGTGTGCCACCACATCCACTGTTCATGCTGATTTTGAGAATGCCGTGTAACAGTATGGATAAGCAAAGGAGTGAAGAGTAGAGGCGAGGGCACAGGTCAGTGATGTGTCAGAGGAAGGAATAGGGCAGATGAAGAGCAGCTAGCTTTGAGAAACCGGGTTGGTGGAACAGTGGTGGCTGGCTGTGAAGGTGAGTGAATGTTATAAATTCTAGAATTGCACTTGGGCACTTGGGCTAATGGTGCTGCCAGTAACTAACAGGAGCTATGCCCATTACTATTCTTTTCACAATAGCAAGGAAAAACTCAGCTAGTAGTATACAGCATAGTGGCATACAGACACTGGAAATTCACTCAGCTAAAGGAAAATGAAATTGTGAAATGTGCAGGAAAATGGATGGAACTGGAAAGATACTTTAAATAATGGAGCTCAAATAGCATGTTTTTGTTTTTGTTTTTGAAATGGGGATCCTAGCTTCTGTTATGGTGAATATGTGTATCTAGTAGGGGGAGGAAACATGGGTGAAGACCAGGAAGTAGAGGCCCATGAGACTGAAAACAAGAACGGAGTGCAGCCTGGGAGAAGATGGAGATAAGTGTGTGGGGGGTGGGTGGCAGGGAGTTCAGGGGGAGGATCACCTGAAAGGAAATATGAATGAAACCCACATATGGAAACCTGTCACTCTGTAAGCTTATTTTAAAATTGAAAGAAAATAAATGGGAGAAGAGGAAGGAGGGCAGGCAGGCAGGCTGGCTATTGAACCTGGAAAGATTGAAGAGAGAAGTTCTCAACCTATGGGTCTTGACTCCCTTGAAGCTGTCCAACAGGGGTTGCCTATGACCATTGGAAAATAGATATTTAATTATGACTCCTAACAGTAGCAAAACTAGTTATGAAGTAGCAGTGAAAATCATTTTATCGTTGGTGTCACGTGAGGAACCGTATTAAAGGGTTGCAGTATTAGGAAGGTTGAGAACCATTACTCTAGAGACTGACTTACATCAGCTATCAATGGCCTAGGCAATAGGTTGTGTTGTAAGCAACATGTAGTTAGTCTAAAGCCCAGACATGATTTCGTGGCAAGTGGGTATGGATAACACAAGACCAGAAAGCTGTAGTGGGCAGGGAGGTGCCGCATGAGCCAAAGGAGAAGAATGTTTTCAGGGCATGACTGGAGTAGGTAAGACTGGGTGAGGAAAAGGTAAGACGAGGCTGGCAACTGATGGTTATTAATGCCTGTAGCTAGGCAAGTTTTAACACATTGAGAATTCTTATTTAATGTGAGTCTGGGTGTATATATGTATGCATATGCACCACTGGAATGCAGGTGCCCATGGAGTCCAGAAGAGGGTGTTAGATCTGCTGGACCTGGAGTTCCAGGTAGTTTTAAGTCACTAGATGTGGGTGCTGGAAGTCAAATCTGAGTCCTCTGCAAGAGCAAGTAATCTTAAGCACTGAACCATCTCTCCAGCCTCTGAGGGAACTTTAAACACAAAAGTAATAATATGAATCACAAGAAAAACCAAGTCCCTCAAGTGAGGGCCAGTAAGTAGTTATTATCAGTTAACAGTGGCTATTGCTCAACGCATACATATTAACTCAGTACCAGGTAACTAGGTGGGTGTGGAGGCACCCACCACTAGGGAGGCTATGTCAGGATGACCTGGACTTCAAGAACACCCTGGGCTACATAGGAAGCCCTGTCTCAAATCACACAGAACACAAACTGAAGACTGGGGTTTTAAGAGGGATGGTGGAGCAGGTAAGGTGGTGAATGATAGTGTACGTATATACACGAGGTAAGAAGGAAACAAAGTAGGCAAAATAGCACAAAATAGGCAAAAGCTCATTTTACTCATAATTCAAAACTGCTTCTTCTCATGGTAACACAGATGTCTCACAGCTGAGAACTAAGCAAGGCACTGAACATTTTATGGTAAACATTAAATTTTTTACTAAAAAATGATCAGGAACAAGTTGATAGTCTCACCGTAAAAATAATTACTTTTACCAAAAATGAACCCAAAATTCCTGAAAAACTGTGTTAGCTACTACAGGGGTGACAAGTTGACAGCCAGTCTTCCAAGCTCTGGCTTCATCTAAAGTGATGAAGACTCCTCCCCCTTGCTTATGTTGACTACAGAAGACTCATTGACCAAAATGTAGACAGAGGTGCATACATGGTATCAAAGAACACATTTTTAAACATTTCCACTTTATTAAAGTTTTGACAATGAAGAGCTCATAAAGTATTACTAAATTCTACTTGCTGTACAATAACTATCTGTTCCCACGTAGGGAACATATACTGCAGTTATTATTTTAATAAATACAAAAGCAGAATCCTTACTAAGGACAACCTGGGTAAATAGCAAGCTAATAACAAACCTAAAGAAACACAGTAGTGAGACAGATTTCAGAAATGCCTCCTGAAGGAATCCAGATGCCCCCTTGCCAGACACTCTGAAGAGTTCAGTTAGGGTGTTATACACCAGACGGAGCTGGGAGACATATCATGTGATTCCAGATGTGCCAGAGCCAAGTGACAGTGACTTATGAACCATAAGAAAACACAACACATTCTTCAGGAGAGGCACCAGGAGAGCCCCCAGAACCCTCTGCTGAAGGACAGCAGAGCGTTGATGAGACCAGAATCACAAAACAGAGATCCTTCATGTGACTCATTAAAGGGTTCTTCCACGTGCAAGTTGAACACAACAACCAGCTTGCAGGACTGAGGGTCCCACAGGTCCTTTCCTGCTACTGTACTTGGCTACTTGTGGCATTTGGGTGCAAACGCTTAACTGGTGCTAGCCGGGAGAGGCCCAGGCGGAGGCTCTGACTTGGGGACTTGGTGGGTGCTCCTGCCAGAGGGCTGCTGCTGGAGCTTCGGCTTCCTGAGGCGGCTGCAAGGAAACACAGAGGCAAACAAGTGGTCAGGTATATTGTTCTGCTCTACAGAGCCCGTCAAGTACAGCCCCAGATCAAAAGAATGACCCACACTGGAGCCCAAGAACCCCAACTCCAAAACCTTCAGTCTTCAATTTTTCTGGCTGTGCAACAAAACATAAAAACAAGGACAAGTTTGCCATGGCATCTGTATTTGTTGCATGTTACAATGCTCAAATGCCCCAGGCCTGGAGACTCAGTGAAACTGTGGAGGTCAGCAGATCTTGAGGCAAAACTTTGTTGCCAGGAGAAAAAAAACAAAAAAACTTCACTAATGCCCCTTGACTCTGTGATAGTCAGGGATGTGTCTGCAGAGTTTTGAAATAAGAATGTCCATGTTTACTGCAGTTTTATTTATAGTAATGAAAACAAATCACACTCAACCTTGATGCCTAATAAAGAAACGAAAAACGCTGGTTTGGAAGAACATGAAATAACATTGGAATGGCTCACAGATAACTCCTGTGACTAGGAAAGAGCTATCACTGGCAGCTTTCTAAGCTGGTGCGCTTGATAGCAAGTTCCCATACCTGGTGGGACCCACTTGGGTCTCTTGCCTTCAGCTGAAGGGCTGCACATTTTTGCTGGTTTCCTAGTGGTCTCAGAAGAAAGACCAACAGCCTCAGGAAAGGATGGAGAGCCTGACTTGATGGCAGCTGGAGCCATATCTACTGAAGTCACTGAAAAACATAAAAGAAGGAACTGTCATATAGGAAGATAATGTTCAAGACTAACATAGATGTCTAAAAATGATGAAGTCTCATACCTTCCAAAAATTCAAAAGGCACAGATTCCCAATTTGAAAAAACAAAAAAGATCATTTACTGCCAGGTGGGGCAGTACCTGCCTGAAACCCAGTACTCCAGAGGCTAAGGCAGGAGGATCTCAGACTCAAGACCAGCGCGGGCTACAAAGTGAGATGGTCTCAGACCAAACACCACTTACAACAAGCCTAAGGACCACAACTTTGGATGAGCATTTCTGTGCCTGCCAGGCTGTGTCAGATGTGAACTTTCGCCCTTTATGACAACTCCCACCTCAGGATCACTGACCCACTATCAGATAGGCGAACAGAGAGGTTAAGCAATTTGCCTGTCGTTTGATAGCTGTTGTTAGAGCCTATATTAGAAACCAGGTTTGACTTCAAAGGTCAGGAAGGCTCGGGAGGGAAGGACCTTGGAACCTCGTGTGTTTAGGAGGTGTAGAGGAGATGATCACAGGCGGAGCCGAATCATGGCTGAGGGGAAAGATGAGTAAACGGACCTTTTCTTGGCAGAGAGAGTAGAGCATGCAATGCCCAAGCACAAGCTCCTGTACTAGTTTAGTATGGGTGGAGCAGCAATCTGAAGGGTGGGAAAGCAGAAGAGTACAATCAGGGGACTGTCATGTACCCACAGGCTGTGGAAAGGAGTCGGGCTGTTCACAGTATTAAGTCTTCTCACAAGTGACATCCACATTAAAAACTTCTTACTGGAATGTGGTGATATGCTGTATATCAAATAAAGCTTGCCTGAGGATCAGAGGACAGAGCCAGCCACTAGATTAAACATAGAGGCCAGGCAATGGTGGCACTCACCTTTAATCCCAGTACTTGGGAGGCAGAGATCCATCTGGATCTCTGTGAGTTCTAAGCCACCCTGGACTACATGAGATTGATCCAGTCTAGGGGACAAACAGAGCCAGGCAGTGGTGGCACACACCTTTAATCCCAGTATTTGGAAGTCACAAGCCTTTAATCCCAGCACTTGAGATCTCACATCTTTGCTACCAGTATTTGGGAAGCACACACACACCATTAATCCCAGCACTAAATAGGAAGTAAACCGGCTGCGTGGAGAAAGACATATAAGGTGTGAGGAGACAGGAACTAGGAGCTTTCGGCTGAGGACTCAGAGGCTTGCAGTCTAAGGATTCATAGAGATAGGATCTCACATTTGGCCTGAGGATTCCATAGTGGTGAGAAGTTTCTCTAGTGGCTTGTTCCTCTGTCTCTGATCTTTCAGCATTTACCCTAGTATCTGGTTCTGGGTTTTTATTATAAGACCATTTAGGATTCGTGCAACAAGTCATAGTGTTAAGACACTTGCCAGAAGACTGAGGTAAGAAGATTGAGAAAGCAAAAAATTGGTATGAATAAGTAAAACAAATTTGATTAATAAAAGTAGCATTTTGTAATAATCTATTAGGTAATACAGGCTCAAAAATAATCTAACTTTTGAACATAAGAAACAGGTGTTCCATGTCCAAGTTATCACAAATTCTCACTGTAAAAAACCACGCTAAGATGTTAAAATGGGTCCTTAAAACAGAGATCATGTCATGCAGGAAAGCAAGGACTTAAGCTCACGCAATGTTCATGATGAAACATCCAGACAGCATGGTCCAGCCTCTAACTGAGCAAACCTGGGATGGAGCTCCTGACCCTCACTCATGTGCACAAATCCCAACATATGCTGAGATGTTCTCCGTGCTCCGATGGTAAGGTGTGGGTGCAGAGCGTTTTCAGGGATGGCTGCGTGCCAAGGGGTGGAGGGTCCCTACTCATGCTCCTGTGGCTGCTAGGGCTCTGCGTTCTCAGCTCTTCTCCCCCCACGACTCCTTCTAACCAGAGGTGAGCATCAGCAGAGTGCCGCAGGGACAAAGGAAGCTCCGGAAACAGCCAAGAGGACTCTGCAAAGGACGAGTGGGGGGCAGGCCTACCCGACGCCTCACACTCGTGTTCCGACTTCCTTTCTTTCCCCACTGCAGGCCTTCTCTGCACTGCTTTCTTCTTCGTTCCTTTAACTTTGCGTTTTCTCACTGCAAATTCGTCATCACTTTCTTCGCTCTCATCAAAATGAGATTCACTTTCCGAATCTTCATCTAAAACAGAAGATCACATGTTCTGCCTTTGCTCTCAAAACTGAGACTTCCATTGCCTCATCTGCAATGGCCTCACAGTCACTCAACACATTAAGGATGCTCTTCCCTCTGTGAAAGCACAGTTTCTAACCTCAAATGTCAGCCTCTCCTGACCCCAAATAACAGGTCCCATGTCACTCCCACCAGCCTTTTATAACCTCCTCATTCCTTCTTTGTGGTGCTTTATTTCCTAGTCCCAGGGCTCAAACCCCGGAATCCACACTTGCTAGACAAGTGCCCTGGCACTGAGCTGCCCGAGCCCTTCAGCTTGCATACCACAACTCTCAAGACACTATGTATGTGTTTACCGTCTGTGACCCCTCATTAGAATTTGAACAGTTCGCTCATTACGATCTCCCTAGTATCTAGAATATAGTAAACATCATAGGCATCAAGTATTTGTTTAGTGAGTGTTGATGAACAGGGTTACGACGACAGAAGGTTAAATCTAAAATGCTGTATCTGATTGGTATTATTGTACAGACTTACTCTTTTAAATTTTTAACACATTACAGTGTTGTCAAAGTCACCATATTTCCCCCTTGCCTTCATTTCTACTAAGTCTGAAAACAACTAATAATAACATTGTTTCACACCACTTTCAACTCAAAATACTTCCTAAGTTTCTGCTAGTTACAGAAAAAGCTGAAACCTGTTAGAACAGGTTAAGAGTTGCTCCACAGCTAGTGGCAGCCACCTGCCTCTTCAGCCGCTTCCCCCAGAGTCCCACTGACTGTGCTTGTCTGCCCCACTGCTCAAGCCTTTCCCTTGGTCAGAAGTGTGACTTCATCCCTGGCGGCCGGCCTGTCCAGACAGGGCTTAAAGGTTATCCCCTGGACAGTTTTTCCCTCTGGGGCTGAGCTCAAATGAACTGGTCTAGGAGTTTATGGACTTCAAAGGCTCAATACGGTGCTTTGCATACATCCTGCTCTCAAAGAAGTTTTTACTGCATTCCCAGAGGACTGACTTGAAGCAGGGTGTAACTCACCAGCTGTACTGTCCAGCTCAGCGTCATCAACATCACTGCCATCACTGCCTTCCGAGAGCGCCCTCCTCTGCCGCTGAGACCTGGCTTTAGATGTTGTTTTTTTCTCCCCTTCACCACTGCTGGCGTCCCCCTCCTCTCCGACCTTGTCCAAATCTTCTGGAGACAGGAACATCAGTGAGAACTCTGGGCAGGCTCTAGGACCTCTGCTCCCAATAACACACAGCACAGGCCACGCTGGGATGAAGTCCATCGTCTCCCAGCAATAGCCTCTGCTTTTAAGGGTTACTCTGAGACCCCTAGAGTCATTGCCAAAGAACTTTCCAGCTGGCACTGGGAAAATGCAGCCCTTGAGTGGTCACCCATTGTGAACGGAGGGCCTGAGTAGTCACAACTGTCATGGAGGGAAGAAAGGAGGTCTGCAGTCAGAAAGAACAAGACTAAAGTATAAAGAAACAAAGACCAGGAGAGAGAAAGGCTTGGGACATGGGAAGACTTTGTTCTAGCTATAAACACAGGAATTTAAAACAAGTTAGAAAATAGAACTGTGAAGGAAAAGAACTGTTATTAACATCAAAACGTACCTGAATTATCACTGGTTCCACTGCAGTTAGAGACAGCAGGAGACTTCTCTGTTATCTCTGCTTTCCTATTGCTGTGTTCGTCAGTGCCTAGCACAGGAGGTAAGCAAAGAGCTTCAGATGCATCCTAATCAGTGTCTAAAAAGCAGGAAGATGACCAAGGAACCATATGAACACACAACCGGGAGGAGCCATCCTGGACTCTCACCAGCCCAGTGGTTTAACTTGGAGGAGCTAGCATATGGCACCAGTTTGGGTTCTACAATAAGACTGGGGTTCATCGTTGGATTCCATATGTAAACTTTCCTATCTTCTCTAGATTTAATTTCCCTGTCTGTAATATAAAGATAACAATGTCTTATGTGATTATTGTAGAAGATTAAATTCAAGTGGAAACTGCTTTTTATATGACCAGTACAGTCAGTAAATGTCAGGTGGACAGACCCATGCTCATGCTGTCCCACAAGCTCACATATTTGAACACTTGAGCCCCACTGCTGAAGGAAGGAAGGAAGTCACTGGAGGCCTCTGGAGTTTATAGGCTCAGTCCCTTCCAGTTCACTCTCTTGGCGCCCTCCCTGGGTGTGAACAGAAATGTGACCAGGCAGCTTTCTGCTCCCACGTTGCTGCCACGCTCCCACGCTCCCCTGCCTGCCACCGTAGACTCTTAACTCTCTGGAACCCCAAGCCAAAATAAACAGCTTTTGGTCTTTTATCACAGCAGCAGAAAAGCAACTGATGCAAACTCTTTCCAATCATCACAACCCACAAGTGGTGAAGTGCTAGAGTGTTTGCACAGTATATGCGATGCCCTGGATTTCAGCCTTAGCACCATAAAACTAAACCAAACCAAACCAATCTCAAGAACTTAGGAGACCTTTAAACAACGATATCGATAACAGTAAGTCCCTAGGCTGTGAAGAGCATTACTCAGTGAGGAGTGCTACTTCCAAGAAAAATGCCTGCTATACACTGCAGTCTTGTGAGGTGAGGTCTAATCTTCTAATTTTAGATACAGGACATGACAACACTCTTGACATTCCTGATTCCTGACTAACAGTCTTCCTAATCAAAACAGCTGATTACTAAAGAGGCAACATTAACTTAAAGTAAAAGCCTCATCTGTATCATCATATGCTACAAGGTTACAGAAAAAAAAATTCAGAAGTGAAAAAATCACAGAGAAATCTAGAAGTCATACTATGAAGTCTACTGAACTGTCTATGAATCTTAGTAGATAACACAAAGTATCACCATTAGGTCATGTTCAAGAAACTGATTTAAAAGACAAGGAACTGGACTGTTAGGACTGTCCCACTCATTTTATCAAGACTGGACTCTTACTGCACAGCATCAACTTTTTATGATAGCAGTGTCGCACACATACATCTCTGCTTGACACACAAAGGAGCCTGGGACTTACACTGTGAGGTTGGCTGATTGATATAATAAAAAGTTGAATCCACAGGGGCTCTCTGCCAAGTGCTCTTTTTATAGATCAAATCGTGTTCTTTCCTCTGTGAAATACCCTAAAAAGTATTTACAAAAACTATAAGACACTTTTAAAGATAAACACACAGAAATAGAATTACTTTTCTCTTGAGACTTCTGGTTGGTGACTGTTGGAAGTTCCTTCACAGATAAAGCCAGGGCAACTTCTAGGCCTCGCTGGAAGACCTTGTCATCTAAAGCCATCCTAAAATAGACATGTAAATAACAATGGGGTTTTAATTTCAATTAGAGCACTAATTCCACTAAATCTAAAAAGCAAGTTTCAGATTTTCCTATATTAGTACTTAAGAGCAGCTACCTTCCAAAAATGTTCCTAAAGTGTCCTTGACTGACTGAGACTCTTAAAATGTAGCAGGGTCCTGCTATCCACAGAGTACGGGTGTGGCAGGAGTAGCCTGCACCTCTGCTGACTACTGTTCTTCTAACTGCCCTTTCTCTTCACTATCAGTTCTGCCTACAAAGCTCTGGTCTACCCCAAGACAGACTCAGTTCTCACATCACTCCCACCCAGAAATCTCCTCATCTCATCCACTGCTGTCTACCTCTGTTCTCCCAATTTAGATTTTAACAAATATTTCACTCCACACTATGTAAAGATACTATTCGGGGTGGAATACTAAACGTACCCTCAAGGAATCTTCTAGGTGAATTAGGAAGGTGGAGAAATAAGCCATACCAATAATTTGCCCAAAAAAGGGCAGACTGTAAAGCCCTCCTGCTCAAGTTGACCTATAATGCTAATGATTATAACAGGAAAACACAAAGGCAGATGAGGAAAAACCTGAAGAACTTACTTTTTTTTACTCATGTATTTTTTTTTTAACTCATGTATTATAAAATAGTTTTCTTCTTCTTCCTCTTCTCCTTGGGATAGGACATCATGTATCCTAAGCTGCCCTCAAACCTTAGCAAAGTATAACCTTGAATTTCTGGTCTTCCTGCTGAATAAAATCCAGAATTCTTACACAGAGGGCAAGAACTCTACCACTGAAGCTACATCCACTGCTCCATAAAATTCACCCCTTTAGAATAGATAATTCAGCAGCTTTTAGTATCTTCAGTGTTTTGAACTCACCGTCTAATTTTAGACCACTTCATTACCCATCACCACCAGCAGCCATTCCTGATTAAGCCATGCTTGCTGGTTTTGTGTCAACTTGACACACTGTGGAGTCATTTTGGAAGAGGGAGCTTCAATTGAGAAAATGCCCCAACAGATTGACCTGTGCATAAGCTGGTGGTGGACATCCAGTCGCTTTCCTATTTTTAATACTATGAATGTTGCTATAATCATTGACATAGTTTCAGTTTCCTTGGGTACTACCTAAGCTATGCATAGAATAGTCCTATGTTTAACAGAATGAAGACTGCTAATCTATTTTCTTGGGTACCTGCACCATTTGACAACCCCATCAGCAATGTCTGAAGGCTCCGATTTTGCCATATCTTCATTAACACTTATTAACATCACCTAGTGGGTGAGAATTACCCATTTCTGTTTGCCTTATAGCTAATAATGCTGTACATCTTTTTATGTGTGTACTGATTACTTCTGAACCTTTGGAGAAATGCTCACTCAGAGTTTATACATTGAAATTGGACTATCAGCCTTTTTTTACCGTAGAGCTTAAGTTCTTTATATACTTTGAATGCAAGTTACTTAAGTTGTATCTGCAAATATTGTCTCCCACTCATGGGCTGAGATTGTCTTATATTTAAAATTCTATCCATGACATTCAAAAGTAGAAACAAACAGTAGAGCATGACATTTCTCAATGCTAATTAACTTTTCACAGAGGAACCCATGACAGTAAAACATTACCTATTCATATCCTTTGTGCATTATAATTTTGGGGTCTCTTAGGACTGCTTTCTCCCTCTTGGTACCAAATGATGAGATGTGAGGGTTAGTCTAGACACTATAGGACAAATCTCAGTAGGACAGAGAGAAAACACCTTTTATCTATGGTAACACTGCCCTTACCCTTCCTTTTAACAAAGTAGCTTTGTGAGATCTGAAGGGGCAGAAATAGGCAGAGGGTCAGAAACATTATTATTCAATGTTACACAAATGTACTAATAAAAAGAAAAGACTCAGTTTTTTGCTTTAATGCTTGTGACTTTTTTTTCGAGTCAGAAAGCACTTAATGGCACCTCCCTGCGCTGCAAACAACACTCACCACCTGCTCAATCCCCATTTAAACTGAGGTGTTGAGTGAGCAAGTCTGACCCCATGTGTTTTCTGGGTCTTACCTCTCACCTTTTTTTAGGGGCATTCGCTGGTAGGATGTCTTCTTTTTGGAGAGTCTTCAAGCTAGGCTTTGGGTTGTCCTGCTTTAACTCCTTTGGCACGGTTTTGGGCTTTTTGTTTCTAGGCATGGTTGAAGAAATAAAATCGTCTATTTTTGCATAAATTAAAAAAAAAGGAAAATTATTTTCTTGGCAGCTAAAGTTCATTACTGTCTATCTACATTTTATGCATAATCATGTTTAATTTCTGCCTTAAAAATCAATAAAAACAACTTGTCTCTACTTTCATTCATCTCCCAAGATGAATGGCAGCCTGAATATAAAAAAAAATCAACCTATCAAAAATAAGTTCACTGAATACTACAAAGGTAATTTAAGACAGTTCACAAATGTCAGACATAACAATTAACCAAAACCCCACAGAACCATTAGGAAATTGTAAAAATTACCTCCCAAGTGGAAGGAAATCATTAACTAAATGTCACAATGTAGCCCAGTATGTTACAAAGGTACATCACTAGTAAAAAATCAAGCCTAGAAAACAGGAAGCACCACTGGTGAGGCAGTGCAGCTTCACAACAGCAGCTGCTGTCTAGCTGATGCTGAAGGCCTTCCTATGATCTGATCAACTCTCCCCCACCCACTGCTGCTTCTCACAGCATTTTCTGTCCTATAAATCCTCAAAACTCCTGTGGTTCTTCTCAGGATACTCAAGAAAACCCATGTATGACACATAAATGTATACCTGCAGGATCACATACTTTTTAACAGAATTTGTTAACATATATTTCTTTCATGCTTCCACATACAGAAATATAACTTTCTGCACATTCCACCCCATCTGGTATCATGAACAGAACCGGCAATCTTTAAGTACCTGGTCACATACCTTTGACAGTAATAGAAAGCTAAAAGCTATCTGCTAGACTTTTTTCTCAAGTTACAGACACACTTAATACAAAAGAGATTTCTCTGAACAGAGAAATTATTAAAGTATTTGACTTAAAGGAATCTATGGAGGTCTGGGTAGGAAAATATGTGGAATATATGTCACTGTGACTGGTTTAATAAAGAAGCTAACTGTTCAATAGCTGAACAGGACAAGGTTAGCCTGGGAGAACCAGACAAAGGACTCTGGAAAGAAGAAGAAGAAGGGCAGAGCCAGGAGTCGCCAGTGAGACACAGAGAAGAAACAGAAGGTGCAAGATGAAAGAGAGGTAAGGCATGTGGCAGAATGTAGATTAATAGAAATAGGTTAATTTAAGTTGTATGAGTTAGTGTAACAAGCCTGAGCTATTGGTTAAGCTTCTATAATTAATAGTAAGTCTCTGTGTTGATTATTTGGGAACTGGCAGGTGGGAAAGAAAAGTCTGCCTACAAATACAGCTTACTTCTAGGATGAGACTATAACTCAGTGGTAGAGTATTTACACAGCACGTGGGAGGCCCTGGGACTGATTCCCAGCACATAAACACACCACATACAGAGGAAAAATATCCTACTACAAATAAATTGTAATTAAATGAAATGTTTCTCAAACTTTGATTAAGTTTTAACAACGAAAACAAACATAAAATGCTTTCAGGGTCTAATTTTTCCATATCTAACTCATGAATAATAACCCCTGAGGAAATAAATTTCTCAATCTGTTAAGCAAAAGTAAATATCTCTACTTACCATCAGAGTCACCACCAGAGTCCTCAAACTGTGAGTAATTGACTGGTTTTTTATTTCTATGATCAAGACAGAAAATTTTAATACAAATATTAATTTTTTACCCTCACCGTTCTTAATAGTTTTGAAAAGAAGGATAATGTGGGTGGAGTCTATTAAAAGTACTTCCATCCAAAATGTTATTTGTATTTAACACAAGAACTTAGCATTAGCTGAAAAGCCAAAACCATACCTAATACACATGGATGTGAAAAAAAAAATTAATTCAGGAAACCCCCAACATAAGAATACAAATAATTATCAGTTAAAACTTATATTCTATTGAGTGGCTACTGCACATTCATAAATTCCTCTGTGCTTATTCTTTGGTTGCACTATAAATTCTCTCTCCAGTTTTACCCATACGTTAAAAAATCCCTCAGAGGTAGAGTCATAGTGGTTAAGAGTATATATTGCTCCCTCAGAGGATCTGAATCTGATCCCCAGCACCCATGCCAGGCAGCCCACAACCACCTGTAACTCCAGCTCTAGGGGTAAAAACCCTCTGGCTTCCTTAGGCATTTGCACTCACATATACATACCCTCACAGACAGACACACACACACTTAAAAATAAAATAAATATTTAAAAGAAATCTCTCTGCAATACAAAACAAAGTTTTTTAATGGGATGGACACTTTAAAACAGCTTGTCCCCATCATCCTTGTAGGAATTAAAGTAGGTGGAGGAAAAGGACATTCAATGTGAAAAGGTTAATTTCTCTCTTCCAGGAAAGAAATGTGAAGTTGTCCAGTTTCTCTTCTGTCGTCTACTGAACACCCTGTGTAGACAAGCGTGCTTATCAGTTGCCTGCTCTTTCAGGCAAAACTGGAGTTCTGTGCAAGAGGCTTGTCTAGCTCCTCCTTCGCACTCACAGGCGTCTCCTTTGGAGAACCACTGTGTGTACTTCCCATGGCCTCACACTCATGGAAGAGACAGTGTTCACGTCCTCTCAGTCTCCAGAGTTTAACAGGCACATGAAATATGCCAACATCTTTAAAAACTCTGGGACAGAAAATTAGTAAATCAAACCAAAAGCCTCTGAAAGGTAAGTACACTCAGATTGAGTTATAACACACACATCAATTCTTATTAATTCATGAAACAAACTACCTATTGTATTCTGGAAAGTCAGTAGGGTGAGAGCTATGCAGAAAACCATTACTTTTTAAAATGATTTTTAATTACGTGCATACTTGTGTGCCTATGTGCAGGCATATTCATATGAGTACAATGTCTGTGAAGGCCAGAAGAGGGCACTGGATCCCCTGGAGCTGGAGGAGCTGTGAACTGTGGGATGTGGGTGCTGGGAAGAGCAGCAGACACTCTTTCTTTTAACTAGTGAGCCATCTCTCCAGCCCATGAATGCTTCTCTTTTGAAAAATCTGAGTATGTGGCCATGGAAACCACAATAACTGCTACCACCCCAGTTTGACGGCACTGCCAGTGTGAGTCGAGGTGCCAGTAGTCCTACGGCCACCGGAGTGCAAAGGACTGAAGAGTGCTGGCAACCCATGCTTTGGTTTCACTACAACAGCAGTGATGATCCAGTGGTGCCCAGCCAGTAAAGTTCACTGCTGTGCAGTCCGGAGGACCTAACTTTGACCCCTGGATCTATGAAAAGGTGGAAAGAGAGAAGTGACTCCAAAGTTACCCACTGACCTCCACATTCAAGACATGGAAAGTGTACCACCATCCCCACCCCTATCATGTACACAAAATAATAATTTAAAAAACCATACACACAGACCATAGTCATAATCTCACAGGCCTGAGGATTCAGGGGACCCTAGAAGCCTGTAGACCACACTCTAACTACTACTCTGCCAAATAACAGCATTACGCCTTCACTATCTGCATGCCTATCCCCTTTCAACTTTACCATGTCAGAAACAAAAATCTAACCCTACCTTCTAAACCTCATTATCTTAGCTTTCCCCATCTCAGTCAATACAAAGACCACCCACTATTAGCTCAGTCCATAAGTAGTCAACCTTGAGTCTTCCCTTGTTTCCTCACCCCCACCCCTCACCTACTTGACAGAAGTACCTAAGCTCGACCTCCACATCCACACACTGTGCCAAATCACAATCCGGCCACTCCTGCCCCCACTCAGGGACGGCCAACAGCCAGTGACCTTTATAAAGTAAAATCAGAACAACCCCACCCGCCTCCACTAAAACGACTGATTTCCCACTGGTCTAGAATAAAACCCGAACTCCTTTCTAAGGCCTGCAAAGCCCGACCTACTTTGGCATCTAACTACTTATCTGAGTTAATGCTCGACAATTCTCCTCCATGCCTGTGACTACCACATCTGCAATGTGTCTCTCAAACATGGTCAAGCTCAGGGCCTTGGCTTCTGTGTCATCTACTGACAGTGCCTCTTGTATTTTTGCCTAGATGACCCTCTCACTCCGTTTAAAGTGACGCTTTCCTCCTTCCTACTATGTTACATTGTGGTGTTTATTTTGCCCCCGGCCCATCCTCGACTCGAGTGTAACCTCCAGCTCTTAGTACAGTACAGAACTAAGTGAATTCAGTAAGTTTATTTTTGTTTGGTTGTGCAGTACTGGGAAAGATCGAACCTGGGGCCTCTCACGTACTGGGCAATCACTCCACCACTGAGCCACAGCCTCAGCTACACTCAGTACGTCCACGAAACGGATGGATGGCCTAGCATCCCAGCTGTGATCGCGGAGAGCAACTGTACTATGGGCAGCCGAGAGGAACTGGAGAGGAACTGGAGGCACGTGACTGGTCACTACTAACTTACAAGCTGGATGGTTCGGTTAAATGGGCCCTTCTGCCTAGGGGGGTGGGGGGGTCGACGGCCATAAAATAGGCACGCCTGCTTTTTCCGCACGGCGGGGTTGCAGTGCCCAGCACAGGGCGGCCACCGACGTGGTCGCTCGCTGCAACGCGAAGCGCGGTGCAAACGCCAGCCTGCCCTGTCTCTCTGGAATAGGACGGGTCAGCGGGCCACAGCCGCAAAGGGAAGCGGCGGGGCGGAAGGCAGGCGCCAGGCCGGCCACCCCGAGCTGCGGCGACGATCCTCCCCGACCGGCCGCCCTCGGTCGGACCCGGCCCCTCCCTCAACCCTGCAGGACCCTGGCCTCCAGCGGGCCCCCGCGCCTCCTCCCCGCCCCGCGGGGCGTCACCAACCGCGCACCTGGTAGGGCGCACCATGGTGCCCTTCCTCGGTTTAGCGCTGCAGAGTCCTGGAGCTGGAGAGCAGCCGAGGCGGTTTCAATTCCCGCCCAAAACCAGACATCGCGCGGCTCCCGCCCCGGAGCCCCAGCCCGCCAATCACCGCTCGCCTGCCCGAGGCGGCGCCTGCGTGTTAAGAAGAGCGCGCCTGCGCTCACACACCTTCGCCCTGCGCACGCCATTCCGGATCCTGTCGGCCCGGACCCAGTGTTTGTTTTCTCACTGCACTTTCGTCACCACAGCGGTTTGGTTCCGACTCTAAAATAGAGTATAAAAATAGCAACACTCCTCCAAATTTTATAATAACTAACTTAAAGAGGAATGGCGTAAAGGGATTTTGGATCCGAGTTTTCCTCGGGGCTGGAGGAAAGGGGAACAGAGGGTAGCGAATCGGCAGAAGAGAATCTGATGGCTGTAAAAACAAGCAAGAAGTCAGCTGATTTATTGGGCGGCTCGGCGTTGACAGCTCCGAGGGCTGCTTTGGCTTCTGAGGAAGGAGGTGAGCCCACGCCAACCGCGAGGAAAGCCCTTCACTGCGGAGGTCTCAGTGAGGGTACCTATTAAAGGCTTAAGGAACTCGAGCAGGCTTCCTGGCGACTATCTAACGCGCGGGAATGCAACTTGGCATTGACAGTTCAGTATATGTGGAAAACTTAAGTTTGTAGGTTGCATATTGGTGTGACAGAGTGTAGGCACACCCAGAGAAGAGACCGGAGATTTAAACTGGGTTAAGATGAATTTATCCTGAGAGCAGTGGACTCTCATGAGCAAATATAACATGAAGATGTATTTTTATTGGCTTTGTTCTGTTACATGTATATAATGCATTCTGATTACGCTTTCCCTCACCTTCCTCATCTCCCTAACCCCCTCCCATCCATACTAACTTCCTCATCCCTTCTAACCCCCCACTTCCCTACCAGTCCGCTTTCCAGATTCATGGAATGTTTGGTTTGGTTTTGTGGCCCGTTTAACTTAGCCAGACCTGATGAATGAGCATTGGGTTGAATCTACTCATTGGAGTCTGGTGGGGGCACCAATGGATACACAACTGAAGACAGTGACTCCCCTTTCCCTGAATATGTCCTTTAAAAACCACACCCTTAGTACAGCATGGGTCCCTGTGAGTCCCCGCTTAGCTGCTGATGAGCATGGCCCCTCTGAGTCTCCCCCTAGCTGCTGATGAGCATGGGACTCTCTGAGTCCCCCCTTAGCTGCTGATGAGCATGGGTCCTCTGAGTCTCCCCTTAGCTGCTGATGGGCATGGGTCCCTGTGAGTCCCCCCCTAGCTGCTGATGAGCATGGCCCCTCTGAGTCTCCCCTTAGCTGCTGATGAGCATGGCCCCTCTGAGTCTCCCCCCTTAGCTGCTGATGGGCATGGCCCCTCTGAGTCTCCCCCTAGCTGCTGATGAGCATGGCCCCTCTGAGTCTCCCCCTAGCTGCTGATGAGCATGGCCCCTCTGAGTCTTCCCCTAGCTGCTGATGAGCATGGCCCCTCTGAGTCTCCCCCAGCTGCTGATGGGCCTATTCTGCAAACCTGGTGCAGGCATCTGAAGCTGCAGTGAGCTTATGACTGCAATGTCAGTGTCTTGCCTAGGGAATGCCATTTTGTTGTCATTCACTCTATCTTCTGGGTCCTGTATGTTTCCACCCCCTCTGCTGCAGCGTTTCTTGAGCCTTCAAAACGGGTGCTATAAATGTGTTTGGGGCCGACTCACCACTTATTCTCAGCACCTGTGTCCCCATGAATCTGTACATTCACTACTGTTCACTGGAAAGACACTTATCTGATTAAAGCTGAGAGTAGCACTGTCTCTGGGTCCCTCTGAGTCCCAGTGTCAATATTTAGAAGGTGGGTTGACACTGTCAGTTTAACTGAACAATGATCTTTAGGTTCCTCCTAGGGCCTGTGTGGGTTTCTGACCAGGATTACAGTACCAGGCATAGATTTGCTCCTATGGAGCTGAACTCAAATCCAGTCAGAGCAAGTTGGAAACTCTCACAACAGAGAGTGAACAGGTGGGCGCATCTTGTCTGGCAGATTAATATAGTTCACAACTGGATAAGACCATTAATAACATTTCTCCCATCGCAGCCTGCAGAGTACCTTCAAGGACTGTAAAAGCTAGCCAGCAGAGAGGAAACTTCCAGCTGAGTTCCAGCTTGATTCTCTGTATCTTCAACTGAGCTGTGCAGTGTCTTTAGCAATAGGGTTTATCATCTAGTTTTTGTGGGCAACCAAGAATAATGACATGAATCTGTATTGCATTTTGGGGGGCTTCAGATATGTGTGTACATACATACACACACACATATATATGCTTTTTTTTTTTAAGAGACAGATTACTATGATTTAGGTAGAGATCATTGTAAGACTGATTTGGTGGGGAAATCCTAGCAATGGGAAGTCCAGTTGGGAGGCTGATGAGTAGATTTTTAAGGGATGTTTATTCTACTCTCTTTACTACATTTTCTTCTCTCTGAGTAGTGTCCGGCGTGCCTTGTGGGTGGCATCATGTATGGTGTGTTCTACTGTATATGTGCTTCCTGCTTGGAGGCCTTTATTGTATTCTCTCATCCTTTCCTATCACATTTCACGACCACTATATCTAACGTCTTCAAGATACCACTGGGTCTCCGTTGGTTTGGCTGCCTTTACCAGTTCCATAAGGTCCACACCTGCATCCCCCATGTATCTTTCTTAAGGATCCTCTTGCCCCATCTCTGTTCCTTCCCTTGTATTAAGTATTTTTTATTCTTACCTAGAAATAAAAGTACTTTCTGAGCATATTGTTGGCCTGAAATTAACTTTTAGGCTGATTGTGATGGTGTATACCTATAATCCCAGCACTTGGGGATCAGGGGGCATTGAGGCAGGAAGATTAAGCGTTAGAAGTAAGCCTGGGCTACACAGTGAGTCCAAAGCTATTCTGGGCTGCACAGTGAGAACGTGTCCAAAATGAAATGGCAGTAAAATAGCAATCGGAGCAGTTGGTTCAGAACCGCATGGGTACAGTCTCTGAGTGCTGCTGGGCTGGGCTTTAGAGATGCTGCAGCAATAATGAAACATGTTTCCTGTGGACGATTGACTCAGGGTTTGTTGTTGTTCATTCTACAGAAATCCTGCTGAAGAATATGAAGAAAAACCGAGAAAGATTCTGCAACAAGGAAAGAGAATTTGTGTACAAATTCAAGGTAGGAAATGAGCGCTTCGAACTGAGAGTGCCCCTCAGGTTTCCTGTGGACGAGAATGCCAGCCATTTGCATGGACGTCTGATGCTGCTGCACAATTTACCCTGCTTCATAGAGAGTGGTGAGGACTGATTTTGTGTTCCTATAGTCTCTGTCATTGGAAGTTTCTTGGCAGCACACGGATTCTGAACTTGAGACCTGACGTGTGAGACTGCACAACTGAATGTGAGGATCATGAAAACGTGACCAAAAATTAATTCAAAATCAGATGTATAGTGGGTTCATGGTGCACACTGCATGTACACTTGGTACTGCTGATGCCACCATGTTATGCACCTCCAGTGAGTGCTGCCCAAAGCTTCCTGACTCAGATTCCAGATTGTTCTTCGGCATTGCGGTGCTTTTACAGTTTTCTGTTCTTGTAGAAATAATGGTTTAGTTGTGGAAAACAAAGAGTGTAGTATTTTCCTCTCCTCAGTCCTCAGCACTGAAGTTCTTTAAATCACTATGTCTTTAGGTTGTATTGTGTTAGAATGTTTGCGTTTTCAAACAGTTTGTATTTCATTTATGTATGGTGTGCCACAGAGCCCATGTGAAGCTCGAGAACAGCCTACAGAGTTGGGTCTGTCCTTCCACCGTGTGGGTCCTGATATCTAGCCCAGGTTGTTCCCCTTGGAAGCAAGCATCCGTATCTACTGAGCTGTCTCTTTGGCTCCTGAATGTTTGAGTTTTAAAAATTGCTGCTTTAGTTGTCGACTTTAGTTTTATAAAAATTGGTTTAATAAATTTTGACATGAAATTAAGACAGAATTGCAAACAATTTCTGAAATGCCCTTAAACATATGTTTTGCCATTTTATACTACATATTTATGAAAAATGCCATATTTGTCATTGACAATTATAAAATCAAAATGAAAAATATTAAAGATACTCTACATCCTACTGTTTAACTACTCAGACAAGATTTAATTATTTATGTAAAAATGAACAAGCACATCCATTCCATTAGTATGCATCTTTGTTTTGGTCTTTGTGTGAATGTGTGTGAGGTATATATGTGTTGGGGTATATATGTGTTGGGGTGTATGTGTATGAGATATGTGTGGGGGGATGTGTATGTATATGGGTGTGGGGTATGTGTGTGTATGGGTGTGTTTGTGAGGTGGGTGTGGATATATGTGCGTGTGTGTTGGAGTGGATGCAGGAGAACAAAAGTTGGTGTCAGATCTTCCTCTATTGTTGTCCGTCTTTTGATTTTTTCGAGAGAGAGTTTTTTACCGGCCCTAGAGCTCATCCGTTCAGTGAGATTTGCTGGTTAGTGAGTTACAGGGATCCAGTGCTTCAGCCTCCGCCTCCCCGGCCCAGGAATTATAGGCACATACTACTATACCCAGCGTTTTACATAGGCCCTGGAAATTGAAATCACATTTACAGGGCAAGCATTGTACTCACTGAGCCACTTCCCCAGCCTTTAATTTAGTCTTTAATAAACAGTAGGATTTGTAGACACCAAGGTAACATTCATTTCCACATGATTTTTAAATAGTAAATATTTGATTTTATACCTATTGTCTTAGTTAGGTTTATATTGCTGTGGTACAGATCATGACCAATAGTAACTTGTGGGGAAAAGGTTGCAGTTGCAGTCCATCATCAGGGAATCAGGGCAGGACCTCAAGGCAGGAATCCGGAGGGAGGAACTAAAGCTGAGGTCATGGAGGAACACTGTTTACTTGCTTGTTCTCCACAGCTTGCGCAGCCTGCTTTCTTGCAGTACCCAGAACCACCAGCCCAGTGGTGACACTGCCTACAGTGGGCTAGGCCCTCCCACATCAGTTGTTAATCAAGAAAATGCTCCGCAGGCCTGTCCACATGCCAGGCTTATGGCAACATTTTCTCTTAGATGACTATGTGTCAAGTTGACAAAACCAACCATGAACCTAAATATCCGAGTCATGTAAAACTTTCTCTGGTGAGTGCTTTGTGGGTGTACAAAGTTTAAGAAGCCCTGTCTAGAACAGCAACGGAAGTATAAAATATGAGTTAAGCTTCCAAGAAGAAAAACTCCTCACCAGAACTTTTGAAACTTTTGTTTGTACTGTAGTTATTTATGAAGTAATTTAGTATCTGAATTAATTGGCATTTAGCCATTAATTGGCAATTATCTACAGTACTTAACCTCTGAGTTTGGTTGTGGGGATTTATCAAGGGTCTCAGCATCACTTGCATGGTGGAGCTTTGCTGACTTCCTTTGTCTGCTGACTTCCATGGTCATCTGTTCTAAGTTATTTTGCAAGGGCCATGTCTTTTCACAACTAGGGGAACTTTCAAATAGAGAATCTGTTGGATCATTGGTGCTTGGATTATTGTTGGAACATAGACCATGAATGAAGCTGTGTGAGGAGATTTCTGAGACTTTGTAAGAAAACTCCCAAGAAACAAGATAAGAATATTGTGACCTCAGTTTCTTCAAAACACAGAATTGTTCTTGGAATATGCTTTTGTGCTCCTCCCAAGTGTAGCAGATAGGAGTGAGTTTACTTCAGTTGTTGATACTCATATGCACGTATGGAAAAACATGTTTTTGTCACATGTGGCTCATCCTTGTGATTGTATACTTTACACAGATGACTCTCCTTAATCCTCAGAGTATAAATTATCTGACGCTCTGAATAAGTTAGCTATTGCATGTGACTTTAGTCTGCCTTATGTTTCAGCTCCACTCTCCCAGGTTCACCCCACCAGCTAGAGTGGTAAACAGATAAGGGAAGCTTGACGCATTCTAGCACTATCATATAAACCAGGACCCAGGACACAAAAGGGCCAATACTTACCCCACTGTTAGTTCTCAAAATGTTGTCCCATCCTAGACAAATAGCATCACTGGGAACTTGTAAGCTTGTAAGAAATGTGAATTCTACTTTTTAAAATTTTTTTGGGGGGCGGGTGGTTTGAGACAGGGTTTCTCTGTGTAGCTTTGTGCCTTTCCTGGATCTCACTCTCTCACTCTGTAGACCAGGCTGGCTTCGAACTCACAGAGATCCATCTGCCTCTGCCTCCCGAGTGCTGAGATTAAAGGTGAGTGCCACCACCACCCAGCTTAAATTTTTTTTAAATTATATATTTATTCATTTTGTTTTATATGCGTCTCTCTGTGTGTGCATGTGCGTACCGTGGCACGTGTATGGCAGTCAGAATACAACTTTCAGGAGAGTCAGCTTTCTCCTTCCATCATGTGGGTCCCAGGGACCAAACTCAGTTCATCTGGATGTATGTCTCCTACTGTGTGTATGTCTTGCTGAAGATGGCAGTTATTGTCTCTTGTACAGACTTAAAAGAAGCTCTGAGCCGGTTTGTAGAAGAAGAATCCCTCAGAGACCATGACAGACATGCCGAAGCATCCTTGGATGCTGTTAAGTCAGGTGAAGTAGATCTACACCAGCTGGCAAGTACATGGGCCAAAGCTTATGCTGAGGTAAGACAGAGGGAAGAGTGTGCATTTCAAAAATATTCCAGACTCTACGAGGATGTTTTCATTGCTGAAGTCATATGAAACAAAGTAGAGAACCCATTTCTTTTTTATTTGCAAACCAGTAATATACACCATATGTTCTTGCTTCTACCCTTCCATTCTATGTCAATTGAGCTCCCGAGGCAAAGTATTTGTGTGTGTGTGTGTGTGTGTGTGTGTGTGTGTGTGTGTGTGTGTGTGTGTGTGTGTGTGTGTGTGTGTGTGTGTGTCTGTCTCTGTCTGTCTATCGCTTAAGCCACAAAACACTTGTGGAAGACAGAGGACACTTTAAGGGAATTGGTTCTTTCCTTCCACCATGTAGGTCCCAAGGATCAAACTCAGATTTATATGCAAGTGCCTTTATCCAGTGAACTATTTTCAGCCCCAATGCCAGTTTTTTAATGAAATATGTTTGGAATTGTACCTTTGGAAACATGAAGCTACTTTATCCTCTGAATTTGTTGGAGCATGTTTACATTTTTTTTTAACGTGTTTACATTACTCTATCTGGAGTTCCAGTTGAGCTAACACTTTGAATTTCTTCTGACAGCCTAAGCCAGCAATACAACTTAATGTTCAGCTCTGCTTACTCCTGCTTTCTCACTTGTTTTTGTCATTGTTGTATGGTGTCATTAATTTTCTGGAGGGTTGCGGCTAGAATGGCATGTTTAATGAAGTTCAAGATGCTACACACATTATTATTTTATTTACTAACTTATGAATCATTTTAGAGTATGTTTTTAATAAGAAAATTTTCTTCTGATTATAGATTACTTCATACAAATTATCTTTATTGTGCTGGATAGTTTTGTATCCACTTGATACAAGCTAAAGTCATCTGAGAAGAGGGAACCTCAATTAAGGAAAAGCTTCCATAAGATAGGGCTATAGACAGGCATTTTCTACATGGAGGAGGGCCCAGCCCATTGTGGATGATGCCATTCCTGGGCTGGAGGTCCTGGCTTCTCTAAGAGAGCAGGCCAAGCAAACCACGGGGAGCAAGCCAGTAAACAGCATCCCTCCCTGGCTTCTGCACCAGCTCCTGCCTCCAGGTTCCTGCCCTCAGTTCTTTTGATAATGAGCTGTTGTGTGGAACCTTGAATGAAATAAACCCTTTCCTCCCCAAGGGTCATGGCATACTGACTTTCTTTACTGTTGTAGGCACTTCATCCCTCACTCTGTAGGAATACCTCATTCATTCCCCATGCAGTTCGTAATCACAGCTTAGGTTCTATCTCTCCATGTTCTTTTTTATATTCAGATAGTCCTATAGTAACATCTGTCTACATGTGTGTAAATGCAGGGTCTGATGTGTCAAAGCACAGTCATAATATCCATACTTCTCTAGTGGTATGTTAAGCAGAGATGTTCTGCCATGACTGAATGTGTGTATTTTCTCACAGACCACCTTAGAGCATGCGAGGCCTGAGGAGCCAAACTGGGATGAAGATTTTGCAGATGTGTACCATGACCTGATCCATTCCCCAGCCTCTGAAACTCTCCTTAATCTGGAACATAATTACTTTGTTAGCATCTCAGAACTGATTGGTGAAAGAGATGTGGAGCTGAAAAAATTACGAGAGAGGTACTACTCATTTCTGGTGTTATTATAATTAAATGTTACATTGTGAAATGTAATAGCCTGTAGGCCAGCCTGTTTGCACTTTCATAAAATTGAAACACTACAAAATGCTTGGAGTGAGCTGTCTTCTTTGATCTTTACCACAGCCCTACAATTGCTATCTTCATTTTGCAGGTGAGAAAACCTTGGCTTACATAAATCCAGTAGTTACCCAAGGACAAGCTAGAATTTTAACCAAATGATTGTGACTTCAGAACTATTAGCCACCCCTTGCTCTGTTCCTACTCAAAAGTCTTCTGGATTGCCTTTCTCTAGGCCATGGTGTCTTTCAATTATATTGTAAGCTTCCCACATTAGGAAGAAAATAGAAATAGCCATCGCATTGCCCCAAGAAATTGTAATCAGATTCGAATTCCTCTGTATAGTCTACCTAAGACAGCACACAAACAGTGCTTTCTTGAATATAGGTTTCTGAGTTAGTAAAAAGCCGCCAACTCCTTTATGTTGAAGTGTAGCTTTCCAGGCTGGTTCTGTTAACTGTGGTGTAAAGCAGGATGCCCTTCTTCTACATAATCCATTTTGATTTAGCAGACCATTTATTACCTTTAAAGCATTTATTTAAGAGTATGAATATATATAACATCTAGATGAATTTTAATATTACTGGTATACGATGATGGAAGCTTGTTAAGGCCAAATCACACTTAATTTTTATGACTGATTTAATATTAATACTAAAGAAGTCAATTTAAAATGAGATGCTATGTGCTCCTGTCTCTCATTAGCCTCACATTGGAAAATATTAAGACTAACAGTGTGTGAAAAATATTTTTTATTTTAATGGTTATTATAGTTAAAAATTGAAATATAAAATAATCACAGATGGATTTCTTTTCTTTCATGATGCTGAACAATGAACCCAGGCTTTGAGCCTCATGTGTCTAAGGATTCAGCCAACTGTCAATTAAAAACATGCAAGAAAAAGAGTCATGCCTCCTTTGGACATCCCCAGGCTTTAAGTCTTGTACAGTTATTCCTAAGGATACAGTAGAACAACTACTCACATCGCACTAGTTGTTGTAAGCCGTCTAGAGATCATTGAAAACACGTTGGAGGGTGTGCATAGGTGGATACAGATACTGTGCCTGGACCAGTGCTCTGTGAGTCCTGAGGGCTAACTGTATTGCTCTGTACATCCTTGGCTCCTGTGTGCCCCTCATCAGTGCTTCCACCCAGCTAGTGACTGCTCTAACCCCTGCCTGCTCCTCCTGAAAAGCCCCTTGTCTGGCCACCCATGGTTACACTGTTCTCTTTTCAAAATCAGAGGTGATTTCTATTCTCTTTATTTATTATTTTTCAAAACAGCTTTTATTCTACCAGGGACATTGAATTAACTTACTAATTATTTACCCTCTCTGAAACTTGATGCTTGATCCTTTTTTTTTTTTTTCCTATTGTGGAATTTTTTTTTAGGAGAAGTTATGGCATTTTATCACTGACATTCAGGTTGCAGAGTTGTCAGACCTGGTGTTCTGAGCCAGTCTGTAGTTAGTGTTTATCTGAAATAGAGTAGACTTTCCTTTGAATTTAACCTAGGCAATAGCTTAAATCATTAATTATATGATTAACTCCTTGCATTTTGGATACATTCAGGGTGACATAAATGTTCATGAAATTTTCCTTGAATTCTTTTGTCTTTTTTTGTTGTTGTTGTTTGTTTGTTTTTGTTTTTTTGAGACAGGGTTTCTCTGTGTAGCTTTGCACCTTTCCTGGAACTCACTTGGTAGCCCAGGCTGGCCTCAAACTCACAGAGATCCACCTGCCTCTTCCTCCCGAGTGCTGGGGGCATGCACTACCACCTCCCGGCTTGTCTTTTTTTTATTATGAGAAATTTGCTGCTTTTTTGAAACCATATTGTAGATAGTTCTTTAAACTTCAGAAGAAATGGCAATAACACTTTTTATCCACTAGAGGGAACACTTGTAAAATATTAGTGCAGATATGTATCTAAGTTTTTAGTAGACATTTTTGTTTCTAAATGAAAACCTCTCTCATAATCATAATCTTCACCTGATGCCTCATACTTTCTAAAATATTAACAACCAGGATTGGGGGTATACATCTGTAATCCCAGTTCTCAAGAGGCAGAGGTATGAGGCCCCCAGGACTACATAGTGAAACCCTGTCTCAAAAATCAAACAAAACCGTTTATGGGACTGTCTACATTGTATGTAGTGAAGTGGGAGCTAAGTGATACTGAATATCTACTTCCGGAAGATGTCAAAGTATTCATGTGTATAAATTGTCTGAGTTTCATTTCTTACATCGATCTGTCTTACTTAAATGTTATGAATAAGTATAAAATCAGTTGTAACAATTTACTTAGCCAGAATGACAGTAAAACGTAGTTTGTGTTCCATTCTGTATATTATATGTTTGCTGAAATTTTCTGTATTTACGTAATTGCATATGTATGTGTACAGAGTATGTACATGTTCATATGAGTGTGTTCATGTGTGTAGGTAGGTACAATGTGTGTGTGTGTGTGTGTGTGTGTGTGTGTGTGTGTGTAAAGACTACAAGTCAATATTGAGTGTCTTCCTCAGTCTCTGTCCTCCATATTTTTTGAGACAGGGTCTCTTACTGAACCTGAACTTTATCTGTTTGGCTAGGCTGTCTGGCCAATGTACTTCAGGGATCTGCCTGTCTCTGCCTCCTGAGCACTGGGATTATAGATATGTGCCACCTCTCCTAGCTTTTCTGTAAATACTGGGCATCTGAGCTATCTCCCAACCCCTCAAAATAGCTTTTAGAACAAACTTTGCATTTGTTTGTATTAAGAGATAAGTCTTAATTTGAGATTTTACCAATGCAGTCAGAACATACAATAAATTATGAAAGTACAGCTCAGTAAATTGTCACAGAGCAAGCTGACCCTGTTAGCTACCACCCAATCAAAAAATAGGTTGCTGGGGCCTAGAGATATGGCTCAGAGGTTAAGAACACTGGCTGCTCTTCCAAAGGTCCTGAGTTCAATTCTCAGCAACCACGTGGTGGCTCACAACCACATGTAATGAGATCTGGTGCCCTCTTCTGGCCTGCAGGTATATATGCAGGCAGGACACGGAATACATAATAAATAAGTAAATCTTAAAAAAAAAAAAAAAAAGAAGAAAGAAAAGAAAAGAAAAGAAAAAAAGAAATAGGATGTTTTTAGCAACAGAAGCCTTCCTCATGCCTTCCTAGTCACCATTTTCTTTTACCTGTAAACGACTGCTGTCTGTACTCACAACACCACTGATTAGCTCCTTCTGGAGGGAAGCCATTCTGTACGTTGTTTTTTTGGTAAATGAAGACAGTAGCACTAGGCTACAAAATCAGGCTGTATTTTACATCATTCCTTAAAAGTAATTGCGTGACTTAACAGTTTGTCTCTGTCTTTTCAAACTTAATTGACAGTTTCTGGGTATAGTGGAAACTAACTTTCAGCATTGAGCTCAGGGCAGTTCTCATATACTTGTGTGGAAAATCTGCTTAGGTTGGGATAAGACTGTTTCCTTAGAGGAACTCTGCAAATGAGAAGGGGTTGGGACTATTAAACAGTCACTGAGAGTCCGCTTGGATTTTGATTGCTTCCATTTATACATTAAGTTCAAATCATGATCTGGCTGCATACGTGATGTGGCTGACACTTTGAAGACACACTCGTCAGTATTCACTTACTCATTTTCAAGGACTGAGTATTTTCAAGATATTGGAGTTTTACTTCTTGGAATATATTATCTTTCATAAAATAAAAATTATGTTTTATTTTATTCACTGAACTAAAGTGGCTGTAACCTGCAGATGAGTTTATCTAATTTATTAATTATGTTTTAGACAAGGTATTGAAATGGAAAAGGTGATGCAGGAGTTGGGGAAATCACTCACAGATCAAGATGTCAATTCACTGGCTGCCCAGCATTTTGAGTCTCAGCAAGTAAGTGAAATGAAATATAATGGCTTCAGGTATATAATTATGTTTTCTTTTTCTTGTGAAGAACTTGACCAGTTGGCACTCTCTGTTTAGGACTTGGAGAATAAGTGGTCTAATGAACTGAAGCAGTCAACAGCTATCCAGAAGCAAGAGTATCAGGAGTGGGTGATAAAACTTCACCAGGACCTGAAGAACCCTGACAACAGCTCCCTCAGGTACTGGCCCTCACTTATTCTTAGTCCTGTGTGTGTCCATCACTGTCCATTTTATTCCAGAATTAGCCTTGTTGGTTGTATGTGTTTGGCAATGAAAATGCAAGTTTTTGTACTTCATTATTGTGTAGCTCTGCTGACCTCAAACTTGGCATTTAGCCTAGGATGGCCTTGAATTTGGAGAAATCCTTCAGACTCACTATTCCAAGTGGTAGAATTACAGGCATTTTCTTTCATTTCATTAAATTGTATTCCACTTGGCATGACTGGATGAATGTCAGACACTCATTAAGCAGAAAGAGAAAAATATCTCTAAGTACAGTAAATTGTTTTCCAGAATAGGCATAGGGTGTAAGCATTGGTACAGTCCCAGGCTGGCTTTGGAGGAGCATTGTCCTTATGTGATGCCAGCCTCCCACTAGTCTTGCCTCAAGGATAAGAAATATGTCTTCTCTTTTTCCCTTTCTCTCTTTCTTCTCTCCAGCATGCGCTAGCTCACGCTCGCTGGCTCGCTCGCTCTCTCCTTCCTTCTCTCTCTCTTTCTTTCTCTTTCTTTCTTTCTTTCTTTCTTTCTTTCTTTCTTTCTTTCTTTCTTCCTTTCTTTCTTTCTTTCTCTTTTTCTTTCTTCCTTTCCTTCTTTCTCTCTTTCTTCCTGTTTGTTTGTTTTGTATGTCCAGACAGCTCCTTGCCAAGTGCTCTTGACACTGGCACATATGAACTGTTCAGTAAGTATTGGGATGGATGGATGCGTTAAGTAAGGCTGGGAACTAGCACAATTGATAAAGTGAAGATCTGAGTTTGTCCTCTGAACTCCACACATGTGTACAGCTTTGCCTGCGTGCACACCTACACACACACACACACACACACAGTTGGTGAAATCTTCTCACGGCCATTTTATTACCACTTCCCTGCATATGACAGTCTTTCATTTACTTAGCTGTTTTTTCAAACTGCTCCTGTCTTCTAGGGACAACCAAGGTATTTTACTTTACAGCCAGCATTTTGAGAGCAGTGGGGTTCAGGGGTCGGAGCGTGCCATGCACTGGGCTTTCTATGCAGGAATGTATGCACTGACCCAAATGTAGAGCACATGCTATATGTTTCAGGCAATGGATTTAAGGAAGCTGAAAAGTTCCTTGCTACAAAAGCCGCCTATCTGTTTGCTGCTATGCTTTCTGGCTTGATGTGTAGGTCAGTTCACTGTAAATCCTGGCCTTTAGTTTCTTCTTTTTAAACCATACGCCTCAGGGAAAGTGCTTTTACTACTACTATCTTTGGTAGGTGTTTCCTTGAGCAATAGAAGTTCTGTTTTCAACTCCTAGAAAACTAGGTTTTTGAGGGATAAGTGACATGAGGTAAAGTCTGCCTGTTTGAATGAAGCACAGATTAAGGAATTGAGACGGTCATAGAACTGTCAGCACAGTCAAGACATGGCATTTCCTCTTGCCATCCCCTGTCAGCCTCTCTGAGTGTGGCAGCTGTGCTGGATCCTTGCCCGCACTCCAGTGTTTGGGGTCATTCTCAAGGGCATTACTATGACCTCTCATTCCAGGTTCACTATGTGTTTCCCCGACAGCTAATACATTGAACAGTGTTCCATGTGATAACTTTGTATTTATGTCTCTCCTTTACGTTTTCTTATTATTGAGCTGTGAAACTTATGTGTGTATCATCAGGTATTTGTTTTGCAGATACTTGGCTGCTGTTCTGTGGCTTATCTTTTTGTTTTATTACTCATCGTTTAAAAGCAGACTTTGTCATTCATGTAGGCGACCTGCCTTCTTGTGCCTTCTCTGTGCTTAAATTATAGATGTGTGCTGCCATAGCCAGCTCTTCTTCCTCCTGCTTCATATTGTAGAGTGGCAGCGCACGCCTGTAATCCCAGCACATGGAAAGCAGAGGCAGGTGGATCTCTGGGTTTGAAGCCAGCCTGATCTACAGAGTGAGTTGCTACTCAGTAAGACCCTGTCAAAAGGCAGATACTTATCTAAATAGTAATTATGTGCAGAAATTATCAGGCCATCACTATTAAGATTGTATATATATCTTGTCAGTAGGGCAGCAGACCTTCGGATTTTATCATCTAGACCCTCAGTGCCCAGTAGGCTTCATTTTCTTTGGTAGTAGCTGGATGGTGTTTGTGCCTGGGTTGGAACTCGGGGTTTAAAAGTGTTCTTCTCCGCACACTGCTCCATCCCAGCCCTTGTCGACCTGTTGTCTGGTTCTGCTGTCTATCAATTCAGCTTCACTCTGGAGCAAGCCTTGTGTCTGGCTCTCAGCTGTCAGTGGTTCGGAAAGGCTTCTCTTATTGTCAGTCCCCATGTGTCCTGGACCACTTAGTGAAGACTAACGGGGGAGCTCAGGTGCACAAGTTATGACCCCTAACTGTTCTGAAAGGACTTGCTAGCCTGCACTTGACCTTGCAGAAGTCTGATGTGATTTTCAGCTGATTTCCATTGACTCCCTTCGATGACAACAGCTTTTGTCAACTGTGCACTGATGCAGACAGGCTATCCCTGTTTCCTAATCCTCCTTGGAGAGCCATGCCACACTTTGTCATGAAGTTTTCCTCATTGCCTTGTGCCGTGGACTTGACTGGAGCAGTTGTGTGGTTATAGCTCCTCTGGGGCAACTTTTCCAGTAATGAGCAGAGCAAAGAGAGAGCTTGTTCTGTGAGAGGAGAGTGCGGCGGAAATGCAGCCAGTGAGAAGTGTCCACACGAACCTCACAGCTCTATGATTTTCATGCCTTTAATTTTAAAGGACTTAAACCTTATGATTGCTATCACTGTTACAATCATCATCATCATCATCATCATCAGTGTGTGTGTGTGAGTGTGTGAGTGTGTGTGTGTGTGTGTGTGTATGTAAGCAAGCATCTGGAAAGTAGAAGACAACTTTCAGAAGTTGCCATTTTGCTCCCACAATGAGCCTGGATATGGAACTTCATGTTGCAGACTTGTGAAGTAAAGCCTCTTACCTGCTGAACCATCTCAACAGCCCAACTTTTTCATGTTTAATCTGCCTTGCTCTCACTTGTCTGTCTTATTGTTTTGTCTAGAATTAGCCTTGTCATGAGAACTACTGTATATTTTTAAATATGTTCAATCTGACCTTTAAAGGTATTACATGTTAGTTCATCAGTTAATCCCTGAATCATTTTTAAGCCACCAGGAAATAGTAAGCAGTGTTAGTTGATATTGTAATGACTGAAGAGAATAATCCGCATTGCTCACTGTGAGGAAATGGAAGGACAAGTGGGACTTTCAGAACCCGTTGCTGCTTATGGTTTGACTTGTCACCATGGATTAAGGATGAGTTTAGGAATAAAGAAAACTCTGCTGTCAGCTGTTCAGTTCTCTCTCATTTCATGGAGAACTTATTTTCCTCATAGAAAAATTGTGATGAATCTTCAGGGAGAGCATAACAGTCCTTGTATTGATTTCAGTGAGGAAATTAAAGTCCAGCCGAGCCAGTTCAGAGAGACTGCAGATGCCGTTGGGAGGATTTATGAGGAGCAGAGGAAACTGGAAGAGAGCTTCACCATTCACCTGGGTATGGACACCCTTTTAATAGCTGTGAGCAGCTTGGGACCGATCCCAGCATGGGAGCAAAACACACCTGTTATTTCTAATTTCATCGCATCCCTCTCCACGAAAGCCTAGACTTTGTGTGCTACGTATTTTGTGTTTTAGCTCTGATATTTGCAGATAAATTATGGTAGATGGGACGCTGAAGGGCCCATTTTTAGTTATTATTTGGAACATGGGTTTACCTTGCCATACAAGTTTGCATCTGTTAGAGGATTTCTGTAACTGTTTCAGTATCTTCCTGTAACTTGTCCATCCCTAGGAGCCCAGCTGAAAACCATGCACAATCTGCGATTGCTGAGGGCAGACATGCTGGACTTCTGTAAGCACAAAAGAACTCATGGAAGTGGCGTGAAGCTCCACCGGCTCCAGACAGCTCTGTCCCTGTACTCCACATCTCTCTGCGGCCTGGTTTTACTAGTAGATAATCGAATCAATTCATACAGTGGCATCAAAAGAGGCAAGTAGATGTTGCACATACATCTCCCATTCGGGGTCTCTTAGTAATACCATTTTTGTAGAGGAATTCACACTGTAGTCCACGCTGATCTTGAACTCAAAGCAATCTTCCTACCTCTGCTTTCTAAGTGCTGGAATAACAGATATGACCCACTACACCCAGTTTTCAAATAAAACCATTTTTATGAAGGGATTATGAGAAACTTGGCAGTTTTATGTGTTTCAGTACATCAAGCTGCAAACATACCTCATCCTGGCCATTTCAAATTAAAGTGAATAGCAAAAAAAAAAAAAAAAAAAAAAAAAAAAAACCCACACAGCCCTGACTACTTTGACATTCGTTCGTAACAGCTCAGTGGTATTTAGTTCTTTCTAAAACATCATGTCTGGTGCTCCTATAGAAGAAGATTCTTATTTCAGGTTGCAGCTAAAAATAATAATCCAGCTATAAATGCATTTTTCGTTTTAGAAGCAAGTCCTGCCGAGTGACCTTAGTTTACCCAGTGTCTCCTGTTCCTTCCAAATTAAACAGAACCACACTTCTTATCATCTACAGAGCTCATGTCTGCTATTTAAAGATGACATGGAGCTGTATTAGAATGTTCTGCACTGATCCTTTACTTCCAGGAGTAAAGTGTTGATGAAAGTCATTGTACTCTATAGCAGTGCATAGTTATTACCAGACAAATCATATTTACAGTCTCCACTCTCTCAGATCTCAGTTTCTATAAGGAATTGATAAATATTTGATGGATCCCTTAGATTTTGCCACAGTTTGCCAAGAATGCACCGACTTCCACTTCCCACGGATTGAAGAGCAACTGGAGGTCGTCCAGCAGGTGGCGCTGTACGCGAGAACGCAGCGCAGGAGCAAGTGCAAAGAGGCACGGGGTCAGTAAAGCATCCTTAAAGCCACACTTACCCTTGCACCTAGGCCATCCTGCTGGCCAGAGATGGCACTGAGACATGCAGAAGTTCATAGTGCTGGGAGAAAAATTAACAACAGACTTTAACTTCTTCAGAAGCTTGGGTTCTATTCCCAGTTTCCTCCTCCTCCTCCTCCTCCTCCTCCTCCTCCTCCTCCTCCTCCTCCTCTTCCTCCTTCTCCTCCTCCTCATCAGGGTTGCTGCCAACCACAGGCAGTGCTAAACTTGCACCCACTAGGTTTTCCTCCACATACATACTAACTGGTACGTTTTCACCTTTCACCCAAAGGAAGCAGTTAAGTGGCTTCTCTTCGGCACATCTGAATTGTCCCTCTCCAGTCCCAAGCTTTGAGGCTACTGTTAAGGAAAACAAAAGCTTTTTGAGCACACTGTGATCTGACATTGATCTGACAACACAGTTGTCAGCTGACTGATGGCAGGTTGAATGCACCCTGACTGCACTGGTCAGGGGCCAGTCCCGTCCCAGTGGAGTAGTGTGTGGTGGCATGACACATCATCTTGGTACTTGGAATGGCAGGCAATGGAAAACTTACGGACTACTTCTCTCTGGAACGTTGTGATGTCTGGACCGCAGTGGGTGGTGGGTAACTGACACTGTGGGAAGGAAAGTGCACAGAAAGTGACAGCTGCCCACCTTTCTGTGCTGTCTCGCCTGGACCTCCAGATAGACTCGTGTGCATCGAAGCACGCGTCTAGTTCTTTTTACACACGGCCCGTTCCATATGCTGCTTGTGCACTAGGGACTGCCCTAGAGGTCATCTCTCGTCTGGAAAGCCCTTGTGCCTTTGCTGTTGTGTAGTAGTGCATTGCAGGGTACCTGGTACTAGTCACCCCCTTTTCGTAGGTATTTATTCTTCATATTTTACTGTAAGTAGTAGTGCATAAATAATACTGTGTGTGAATCATGGTGCACTTGTGTAAGGAGCGAGCGTGTCTGTGGTCACAGGGCACATGTACTCCCCTTACTATTTCCAGTGCCCGCCACTGCTCCCTGATTCATCTCTTTACCAAAGGTCTGCTGTGGCAGCAGCATGTGTTCCATTTCAGAGCAAGCCAGTGATCAGCAGGAAGTCGGTGTGAAAGTCCTCCCACAGAGGACTGTGCAGAGCAGCTCAGCGGGTCCTCTTATTCTGTCACCCTCCCCACCTCACTCAGCTGGTGATGGTGGAGTCCTAAGTGCTTTTCATAGGCGGGTTTTAATACATTTAGTTAAAATATAAGGATGCCACTTTCCCTTTCTCTTTCCTCCTTCCTGTGCCTTCCAGGAATATTTTAGTGTCGTTGTTAGTCATGACCAAACGCATGAAGACTGAGATCGTAAGTGTGGGAGAGGAGGAGGATTTGGAGTCTATATATGAGAGAAAGTACAGCGCATGACAGGAAGTTTTTAAACCGCCTGTAGTTAAGGCAGCCTGTGTGTGGCATGGTGTTTTGTCCTTGTTATAGCAACTACATTGCGATTTTGAAGGAGTCAGTAGAACGAGGCGTTTTTAAAAGACAGCTCTCTTTTGTTGTTGTTTGTTCATTTGTTTTGAGATGGGGTCTCAGTATATCCCCAGCTTTCCCAGAACTCATTTGATTTTGGGATCTTCCTCCCTCAGCCTCTTAAAGGCACTTGTATGTTACAGAAAAGTCTTGTGAAAAACACTTTCTGAGTGTCTTTTTCTGCACATGAGTACATATTTATTCATCATATTTACATCATGATATACAAGTACTTGTTTATTCAGTTTCATTCACTTTTTACTGTGGTTGTTATACTCATTATATACTTGTTATATTGTGTGTGTGTGTGTGTGTGTGTGTGTGTGTGTGTGTGTGTGTTTAAATACAAATCACCTCTTCATGTTACCATGAAAGATGTTACTTATCAAACATGGACAGGAGAGTAGACTTTGAGCTGTTCTCTCTAGTTTCTTTTTCCCTTTTTATTTTGAGATTATATTTTAATTACAACATTTCTCTCTTCCCTTTCTTCCCTCCAAACCCTCCCATATACTTCTCCATGCTTTCCTTCAAATTCATGGTCTCTTTTTCCATGAGTTGTTAGTGCATGCATATATGTCTCTGTTTCTCTCTCTCTCTGTCTCTCTCTCAGTCTCTTTCTCTGTCTCTCTCTGTCTCTGTCTCTCTGTCTCTGTCTCTCTCTGTCTCTGTCTCTCTCTCTCTCTCTCTCTCTCTCTGTGTGTGTGTGTGTGTGTGTGTGTATGTGTATGTGTGTGTGTATCCCAAATATACATACAAGTAACATTATATGGGCTCAACAGGTTATGTTTTCAGGGCTGACTGTTTGGACATCCAGTTGGCATGTTGTTCCCTAGGTCTTGTTTCTTTGAAAGGGATTGTTCATTCCTTGTACAGTCAGAATTAGCATGTTTGTTCCCTGCAGTCTGTGTTGGGACCCACCGCTTATTTGAAGCATGTCCATTGCCAGGTTCTGCTCTGTTACACAGAATATCCAACAGTTCAGAGCCTTCCATCTGTGTGTGTTTCTCACACTTTCTCTGCTCATTCTTAAAAATGTTTCTGCCTTTAAAGACACAGTGGTATTGGTCAGTCTGTCAGTGGAGTACTAGGCGACTCTACCAGGTCTGTTCAGACATGTTTTAGAGTTGATGTTCTGGTGTGTACTGTTTAGTCATTTGAAAGTCTGACTTTTCTAGTATGGAATGCCATTTCAAAAATAGATTCTAAAATAGTTTTAATTCAATTTGACTAAGTAGATAGCCTCTAAAAGACAGGTACTTTGAAAGGCAGTACTTATTTTGTATTTGTGACAAGAGAGTCTTATAAAATCCAAGTGTATCTTCTATTAAAATATTTGTATTATGTAAATAATGTGTTCAGTCTTAGTAATGGATACTCAATCAAAATGTCTCTCATTAAATCAACATTTATCCTTCTAAGAAAAATACCATGCCTCAAAAAAAAAATTGATTGTCTGAAAAAGTTCTGCTTGAAACAGTATCACATATCTGCTTGAAATCAGTTGTATGTAGTATCAGATGAGACAGTAAATTTTAGGAATGTGCTGAATATAAAATGATTCTTGATGTTGCTAGCAGGCTATCTGGTCCAGAGCAGGTTATATCAACAACAGTGAGTCAGAGTCTAAATATAAAGATGGCCACACCACAGCTATCTAATGAAGTTATTTTATACACAGCTAACGTAGTGCCCTGTACTCTCACAAGGAAACCAGAGTGTCGTCAAGTCTAATGTGGTTGAGACCATGTGGGGTCAAGGCTAGTCCCACCTCTTATCTGTGCACCCCTGCTTATATAACAGCTAGCCAAAGCCTTTCTTCGCTTGTATAAAATAAGGAGGTGTGCTAAATTATAGTGCACATATTTAGCATTGGTGAGTCCCTGAGCCCAACCGTAGGTAAGAAGAAAGAGAGGGGAGCAGAGAGCAGAGGAGGGAAGGGAGCACCATTCCCACCTCCCGCATTTCTGGTCAACCGTAGGTAAGAAGAAAGAAAGGGAGGGGAGCAGAGGGCAGAGGAGGGAAGGGAGCACCACTCCCACCTCCCACGTGCCTGGTCATGGGCTGTGAAGCATGGAGCAGACTGCAGGCGTGCGGAGGCACATGGTACACTTTGCTGTTGTGGTTGTTTTGAAAGAGGAGGGCTAATATATTTTTGTATGTGGCAATATTCCTTTGTGTTGTATTTTCTTTATGAATAGATTCTGGAAACCAAAATGGAGGAAGTGATGATAAATCTAAGAATTCTGAGAGAAACTATTTAAATATTTTACCTGGTGAGTATTATTTTGTTTTAAACTTTTGCTGTCTTATAGTCACACACATTAAAATAGTAGATTTGAAACATGCTTTCTTATGGTGTCCATTTATAAAATGTTTGGCCACATATCTCTTTGAAACAGCACTTGTGTCTGGATAATACACTCTGACAGATGTTCTCCAATGTAAGCCTCATTTTTATACTAGTAAGGACTTAACTTCTAGATCCATATAGAAACCCCAAAAAGTTACATAGAAGTTTCACAATTTTATATTTCTAATGTGCTCTTATACATTGTTTCTTAGTTACTAAGTAATGAGCCGAGAGGTCTTTTTAACTCTAAAGTATAAGGAGTAGTGCACAGAGATGAACGTGGTTGAACCTGTAGCTGGGCCATTTGCTGTAGACTCGTGTTCACATTTCCCCTCATATCTTTCCGCCTCTGGGTCTTTATTTCCCTTATTGTTATTGGATGCATTTAACAGGTGGAGTTCAAGCTCTTAGTCTTCCTTCTGGTTGAATTCATAGCTGGTTCTTACAGTCACTCCCATGCCCAGACACCACAGGAAGCCTTGTGTGTGCTTTGTAAATGTGAACTCTTAAACATAGTGGTAGGTTCTACAGTCTTAAAAACCATCTTCCTTGATAGTTTTCTATCCTCTTTAAGGTAGTTTCTCACATTTCCCTCCACAGACTTTGAACACACAGGTCATGTCACTAACTTCAGGAAACCCATTCCCATTTCTGCACTCATCTTAGAAGGCACAGCACATCGGACTGTGGTCACCAGCCTCCAAACTTCCTCCTACCTTCGCATCTCCTGCCCTCAGGGATAATATTTAGAATCACCACAGGCTGTTTCCTCCCCTCTGTGGAGCAGGAGCCCATTTATCTATTATTCCTCGTGGGCCTGTGACCTGAGTCATCACACTGTGGCTTTCTAGGAGTGTGTTGGCTGTTACTGTTTGGGAAGTGCCTATCTCTTTATTGTTCTATTTATTTCCTTCCTTCCTTTAAAAAAAAAAAAAAGCCTGTGACTTAGTGTCATTATTACCACTGAACAAGGAATGATATGCCTTAAGTCTGCATTAGGAAAGGAGTTTGAAACTACCTACCACTATACTGACAGCATCTGAATTCTGTAGCCAACACATTGACAGGAGATGAAAAGTATCTTCATCAAAACTTATTTCAAACTGTGAAGAAAACCAGTTGTTTTCATATACTTTTTTCAAAATTTAATTTTTAATTTAAAATTTTCTGTACAGGAAGTTTTTAATCCTATTCCTTTCCCCTTAACCCAGGAATGGTTGTTTCTTTATTATGAAGTAGGTACTTAACAGCTTATGCCATCTAAGTTTCATAAAGAAAGCAGGTAGGCCTGATTTCCACATTTCCTGCACAAAGTGCCAGGTGAGTAAGTTGAGGTGAGTCCGCTGCCTCACCTCGCCGGAGTGCTGGCATGCGGCACCTCTCCTTCACTTCAAACTAGACCCTTTTCTACAGTATCTTAGCAATTTGTTACTACTGCCAGCACCTGGATTGGCCCCATTTTATTAATGGGTAAAATGAGACCAGAGGCAAGTCATTTAAGGTCGAACAAAGCAGTGCCAGGTTGGGGATTAGGAGCACCTGACTGGCTCACTAAGCCATCCCTGCCTCCTGCTGGCCCACAGCCCAAACCCAGTGCTGGGAGTCCCTCCCACTGCGCCATGAGCAGGCACTTCATGGCAGACAGGTCACAGGACCCAGAAGATCACTGCCTCACATGGTCAGCTCCTTTCTGACAAGCAGTCCATGTCTCTCATTGCCGTCACCAGACAACTTCCTTTCTCCTTTCTCCTTGACTAGCTTATGTTCTCTCTCCAGCCCCATCCTTTGTCCATGTTCTTTTTCTAGTTCGTTAGTTTGTTTTTAAAGAAGCGTTTTGCCCAGGTCCTGTGAGAGGCGTCTTGGGGTGCAGCTTATATACACTGGTAACTAAAGATGCTAAAGTGCAAAACCATATTGCATATTCAAATTTCTTTATGTTTACTTAGATGTATCCATGCGGGCGCACGTGTATGTCTGTATTCTGTCTGTATTCATGTGTGTGCTCACGTGTGTGTCTGTATTCTGTCTGCATTCATGTGTGTGCAGATGTGTATGTCTATATTCTGTCTACATTCATGTGTGTGCACATGTGTATCTGTAGTCTATCTGCATTCGTGTGTGTGCACATGTGTGTCTGTATTCTGTCTGCATTCATGTGTGCACACATGCTCTGGTACACATGCAAAAAAAGTCAGAGGACAACTTGTAGGTGTCGGTTCTCTTCTTCCACCATGTGGGTCCTGGGGAATCAAGCTCAGGTCCTCAGTGTTGACATAATGCCTTTATCTACTGAGCCATCTAACATGGCCAAAGTACTTTTATAAAATATTTTTTTCTCAAACATATTTACTGTCTCATATAAATACTGAAAACAAGTACATATGTCTTCCCTTTATGTATTCCTGGATTGATTTATTTTAGATTTTAATAAACAAAATACCAAAAATATTCATAAAGGAAAATGAATTTTATTTTTTAATAATTTATTTGTTTTTATTTTATGTGCATTGGTGTTTTGCCTATGTGTATATCTGTGTGAGGGTGTCAGATCTCCTGGAACTGGAGTTACAGACAGTTGTAAGTTGCTATGTAGGTGCTGGGAATTGAACCCAGGTCCTCTGGAAGAGCAACCAGTGTGCTCTTCACCACTGAGCCATCTCTCCAACCCCAGGAAAAAGAATTTTAAAACATAAAGAGGTTACTAAGTAGCCAGATAGATGAACCTATTTTGTAGTATTAAGCCACTGAATTGTAACTTTTATTAAGATAAATTTCATCTATACAAGATAATTTACAAATTGTTCTCAACTGTTTTTGATAGTTGAGTTTTTATACACTGCAACATTGTAAAAATTCAATGAAAAGGCAACGAAACATTCAGATAAGAGTTTACACTTTAAAAATTCTACCAACTTCACAAGTAAATAATGACTACTTATCAATTTAATGTATTAGTACTGTGTTCCAGAATATTCTTACCTTACAATATTCTAAAGCACGCTTCTGAATAGCATGAGTCCCAATGGGAGTTAGTATACAATTTGTTTTTGATAAAGACAGTACTAGATAGATGTTGCCTAATGTCTGGATGGATGTGACAAAGCCAGCAAGATATTTCTCCTTTGCTTAAATTGTCAGGTCAACTATAAAGTGATGGCATTCACAGTGTGGTAGGATATTTCCCAAGGTGAAGTTGACCTGCAAGGGAGACTGTCTTCAGGTTGTGAATTAAGATCCCTCTCTGCTGATGTGTCCATCTGCTCAAGTGATCCTGTATTCTAATCATTGCTAACTGTTGCTTTTCCTTCCATAGTATTCCAGGGGATACTCCATATGGGCTTGTTTGACAAATGGGTTGCTGTAGTTATCAGTCCTGTAAGGCTTGGACCATTGCTTCTGTCACTCGCCCTGAGCTCCCTGTGTGTCCCCTTCATCGCTTTAGGGACTTCTCCCACAGGTTCACCTCCCTAGCTATGCCATCGTCTGTCTACCCTGGCTCTTGTAGGGCCTACTAAGTATCTTTAAACACAAGTGTATTAGGTTTAAGAAGACAACTCTACTATAATTAGAGGCAAGGATGAATGAAATTGAGGGTGAGGACTAATTGAGGGAGAGTGAAAATAAACCTCTGGGAGGACAGTGCAGGATCTCCACTGAGATGTGCATGTAGGTAAACATGAATTTACATGTGTCTGCTCTGGTACTCATCATTGACAGAATAAAAGCTGATGAGATTTTCTTGGCTATTAGGCTGCATAAGAAAAATAATGATTGTGAGAAGCCTGGATTTTACAGTTTAAGAAACACCACTCCAGCAGTCCATTTGAAACACTCACCCATGCATTCAACAAATCTTTATTGAGAACTTTGTATGTACTAGAGATGGTTTATTAAAATAGAAAAGACTCTCAGTACTGTGAGCCATAAGTAGTACTCTCTTTAACATAGTCTATGTAAATAATAGGATGGCATTGTTAAGAAAAAAATAAAGCAATGGTGGTAAAAACCATGTGGCAGGTAGAGTCCTGTGTCAGGTTGGATGTCAAAGAAAGCCTTTCCATGAAGGCCACATTTGCTCTGAGATGTGACTGGTGTATCAACCATGCGAAAAGATTGGAGAAAAGCCTGAATTGGGAAAAGTCTCCACAGGCTTTTAGAGCTGAACAAAGGTTGTGTGGCTAGAGCAAAGGAGAGAGATGAGGCAAGGGGGTGTTGAAGAGAAAGGCCTTGTCCAAGCTGTGTAGGCCTTGTGGATCATAGTAAAGAGCTGGCTGTTTTCAACTGCTGAGTGTGTCCAAGTCAGAGAGTGTATTTGAGTCATTTTGGACCAGTGAAGAAGTAGGTTATAGTCAGGCAGGGGTGAGAACAAAGAGCTCATTGGATGGGGATGGATAATGGAGAAAGGGATTAAGTGCAGTTTCTGTATTTAGGATCTGAGAGACTGCTAAGCAGAGATTGGCCAGTCAGTCAGCTGAGACGTGAGAGAGCAAACTTAGGATGCAGGGAGGCAGGTAGCCAAGTCACATATCTTCACATGTTAAATTTGACATTTTATGTTGAGTAGAGATTATAAACACTTATGTACCTATTATCCAAGGGGTTGCTTCATCCACTCTGTGACCCTCTTGACAAACTGGCTGTTATCTCTTATTTGAATTGTTCTTCTCTGAGAATAAGAAGCAGTGATTGCAGTTGCTTCCTGAGGTGAAGTCAACACATTGGCTTCCCCCATGGTTATTTATAAAGCTGTGGATGAGTGTGACTCGTGCTTTTGAAAATCAAGGCCGTATTTGTTGTTCACAGGAGAATTTTATATTACACGTCATTCTAATCTCTCTGAAATCCATGTTGCTTTCCATCTCTGTGTGGATGACAATGTGAAATCTGGAAATATCACTGCTCGGGATCCTGCTATTATGGGACTCCGAAATATACTCAAGGTTTGCTGTACCCATGACATCACAACAATAAGCATCCCTCTCTTGCTGGTGCATGATATGTCAGAGGTAAGCAGAAAACCCTGACCTTTACTGAGTTGTTTTACATAGCAATACTGTTAACAATCTACATTTTATAGGGTTCCTTTTAACTGGTAGACTTGTATCTCCTGTTGGGTCAGTTGAATTCAGTGACATATAAAACAGTGAGCGATGCTCAGAAAATTATATGTTGCTTGATATTAGTAAGCATGGAATTCAAGAGAATCTATAACTTTCAATAAGAAATGTGTCTTCCAGCCTTTCTTCTACCCATTCTTCTCTTCCACTTCCTTTTCTTTCTCTGGTTTTACTTGAAGAAGCTGTAGATTTATCTTCACGTTTACTGTGGAGTTTTTCTCCCTCTCACCAGCAGCTTAATGGGAGAAGGGTATGGAAGATAGAGTATGATGAGTTTCCTGGGAAGCACACTCCAGAGACCAGCATTGAGGTGCAGATCTGGTTTAGTGTGTATGTTCATTGGCATATATGCATACATTATCCAATCAGCTAAGATCATGTTGAGTTACTGTCCAATGGGTCCAAATGGCACGCAACCTGCATTATGTGAGGGTGTACAGGGAGGGCAATGTGTTTATGTCTGTAGACAAAGGACAAGAAGCAGGCAACACCCTGGGCTTTGGCGCCAAATTCGAGTGTCTCCAGTTAGCTGGGACTCATTATGAGTCATCTAGTGTTCCAGAGGCTCAAGTCTGCTCAAACAGCCAAAGGAGGTGTTGGCGCTTTTCACATTCCCTGTCTTTTCATGACACCATCTGAACAGAGACTGACCTCTCCATTTACACTTGCCTTTGGTCAATGCTAAGATAAGTTTGCATTTTCTGGATATGCATTAGTAGGTAATGGAAAGAGACTCTTAGACAGCAGAAAGAAACCGTTTTCTCAAGGATGTCTTTTTGATGGTACAGATATTGGCTTACACAATAAAGATGTGACAAAATCATTTACCTATTTTTATTAGGTGCTAGGATTTATTTGTCATTTTTAGTTGCACAAAATTTCTGTGGTTGCTTCCCTTTGGCTGTCTTCCCTCAGGCATGTGAAAACTAAGGATAAGAAATAAGTTGTAGAAAGTAAACAAAGTTTAAAGTTCAACTTCAAATAAGATAAAGGAACGAATGAACTGTAACCCACATGTATGTAGATAAGTCCTTTTGTGGAGTTCCCTGCGTAAGCAAATGAGCCCTTCTTCAGAACTAGCAGATACAGGGTTGCCAACCAGGCATGGGCACATTTTTTTTTTTTTTTTTTTTTTTTTTGGGGGAGGGGTGAAGGAAGTGTGGATATTTATTTATATTTTTCATTTATTTATTTGAGATAGTCTTGCTCTGTAGCCTTGGCTAGCCTGGTACTCACTATGTTGAAATGAGAGCCAAAAGGGTGTATATGTGAATATGTATCAATTTGCTAATGGGAGCTGTGGGAAAGCAGACTCACAGATGCAGGAGAAGGGAGAGCCAGTTGCAGAGTTCTTTTGTTTTGCCCAGGAAAGATGGGGATCAACACACACCACTCCACGCTGCCTGACTCGGTCTCCACCACCTAAAAGAGTGACCCTCTCTCCTCTTTTAAACAGTCACGTGGGCAGACAAGAAGCCACACCCTAAGGTTTGTACCCCACAGCTATTGGCGGACCGAATTCCCACAACGTTATGTAGTTCAGGCTGGCCTCAACCCTCCTACCTCTGTCTCCAGAGTACCAGGATTACAGCTGTGAGCCACCGCACTAGCCAGAGGCATTAATAGAAGCCGCTGTCTGCTGTGCAGACTTAATGCCAGGAAGCAGGCTTCATTGTCTGATGACTGTCCTAGTTAGGGTCACTGTTGCTGTGATGAAGCACCATGACCACAGCAACTTGGAGAGCAAAGGGTACACTTTCCATCACTGTTCATCATCAAAGGAAGTCAGGACAGGAGCTCAAACAGGGCAGTTACCTGGAGGCAGAGGCCATGGACAGGTGCTACTTACTGCCTCTCTCCACCTGGTTTGCTCAGCCTGCTTTCTTATGGAACCTCAAAACACCAGCCCAGGAATAGCACCACCCATGATGGGCTGGGCCCTCCCCCATCAATCACTAATTAAAATGCCCTGCAGGCTTGCCTACAGCCAGATCTTATGGAAACATTTTCTTAATTGAGGCCCTTCCTCTCAGATGACTTTAGTTTGTGTCAAGTTGACATAAAACTACCCAGCACAAGACCAAAAGTTATTACCAAAATAAAAATTTGTGCAAATGTTTTATTATAGAAGGGAGTATGAAGAATTAAGCCCCCATCAGACTGATTGTATTTCAGAAGGCCTCATTTTAATCTTGCAATCAATATAAACACTACATTAATCAGTTCCATCTAAGTGAGGAAGCTAGGTGATTTCCAGCTTACGCTGTAGTCTGGGGTCTTTGCTCAGTGAGCACACTGCTGTTTTAGTCAAGAGGATTGTGTTATTGTGTGGCAGTGCCTCACATCCCATGTTTACCCCATTCTCCCTGTGTGACATCAGGAGACATAGACAGTGTTTTGTAAAGTTTCAGTTCTGTGGCATGTGTTCATTATCCTCACTAACTAGTCATCTCTAAAAGGTCTTTAGGGAGTGACAGCCATGATGAATTCCTGCCGCAAGGAACCAGCCAGACATTCCTGCAGCTGGACTCCTGGTTAACCATCTTATAAAAATGGTTGTACGTAGGTGGGAAACAACCTCAAAAACAATTTCCAAAAGTCACTCAGTTCAGATCGACTTCCAGACATCTGATAGGACAGGGTTCCCTCTCCCACGGTGTTACAAAAGCTGCCCTTCAAACTGGGACAGCCAGCTGCAGAACATTAAGTTTGTTTCGGAAGTGTCCAATTTAATTCACAAAAGTAGATTGAGCCACAGGCCTCCCATCTGCTGTATTTAAACATCCTTCAAGGTCGGGAAGTTTATTTGACAAACTCAGATGGCACAGCCCAGGATATAGAGGTGTGTGGTGGGTTTTGTGCAGGGATCCCAAAGTGTTCTCAGATGGTGTTTCTTCTCCTCTAGCAAATAGGATTTCTGGATGTGGTTGCCACACGTTAAGGTGTCAAAGTAATGGTAGGGTCTGAAATAGTTCCTGATAACCATGACAGACAAGAAAGCTGTGGAATTGTTTGCAGCTTAAAAATAAAGAGGAAATGAAAAAAAAAAAAAAAAGCAGCTTTAGGGGGGAAACATGTGGCTTTTATCTGTCTGTGATCTAAAGACACTGTCTTATTGGAGTCAGTCTAACCTAAAGTGGATGGATCTGCAAGTCAGGAACCCTGAGTTCCCCACTTTCCTCTTTGTTCACTGTTAACTACTGGATCCTTTGGGGCTTGTGGTTTTTGTAATTGCTATGAGAAATGAAGAGGTTTGAGTCCATAATGTATGCAAGCATTCTGTTCAGATTCTCCTACTGAACACCTGGAACTCATACCCAGATCATACACAGAACAGAACATTTCTTGCACCCTGGAAGCTATCCATGTACTCCAGCTACTTAAACCCTTTTCCACACAAGAATATCCCTGATTTTCACTTAAAAGTGGGGTCTAAGGGCTAAGAAGATGGCTGACTTGCTGGATAAAGGTGCCTATTGCCAAGGCTGACAACTTGAACGTGACCTCCAGAGCCCACATAGTGGCAGGAAAGAACTGCTTCTTGATAAACAGATGAGAGGGAGCAGTGCGGAGAGAAGTGTAGAAACATGTCTGAAATGGGGGCCAGTCAGGTCCACGTGTGTAGTGTTTGAGTTTGGGAGGCACACCCTTGTCTTGTGGGCCAGTCGGGTCCACATGTGTAGTGTTTTATAGCTCTTGCTCCTTTCATTTAGTACTGCATTTATGAGGCACATCTTTGTCTTTGCCTCACTGTTATATATAACATGATGTAGATTGATTGCAATTATTTAACCTTTTTACTATTTAAGGACATTTGGGTGTTTTCTAGATTTTCCTTTTGTTAAATTTAAACCTCCAGTCAAGGTCAAGAAGTTTACTCTACAAATTCAGATGGCATAGCCCAGGATGTAGAGGTGTGAGTTGTGCAGGGTCCTGAATCTCTGTTATTACTTGTAATGCTCCTGTGAACACTTTATACATCTCTTTTGGCAATTCTGTTATAATTAAACTTAGAGATGGAACTATTGGTTATTGGGTATGTTTATGATCAGCTTTGACAGATAGGAACAAATTGTCTTCCAAATTGGTTGTAATAGCCATGTTGTATTTTAATGTTAAAAGTAAGAAACAAGCTGGATATGATGGTTCAAAAGCTTTAATACCAGCACTCAGGAGGCAAAGGCAGATGTATCGTTGTGAGTTCAAGGCCTTCCAGGCCTGCATAGTGAGATCCTGTCCACCTCCCCCAAAAGATTCAAAGCTGTGTTCTCACCCTCTGCAATGACTATAAAGCTTATTTATAAAAATGTTTCAAACATCTCAGGGGCACATACATGAGAAGTAAAGAGGGATGATAATCATCATCATCATCATCATCATCATCATTATCATCTTGCATTACTTTCCATGAACTTGTATCTAACTTGGAAGACATGGAGTGGGACCTAACATGACACATTGAGACTATGCTTGTTGTTTCACACACCTGTAATCTTAACCTTCAGTAGGCTGAGACAGGAGGATTGCTAAGAGTTTGAGATCAGCCTGGAATGTGTAGCAAGATACTGTCTCAAAAAGTCAAAGAAGAAAGTAAACAAACACTCCAGTAATTCAACTTTAACCCTAATCCGAAGATTCAGATGTCCGTGAATGGGTATTATGTTTAGATAAAAGATATTTTTTATTAAAATAAAAATTGAGAGTTAATTTCAGTTTTAGATCTTTAGAATCTGTTCCTTGTGCAATGCCTATTTATGATATATAGTATAACAGCATGGCCCAAGTTTCTGCCTTGGTTCCAAATTCCAAAGTGTGTCATTTGGTCCATTTAGCTTTAGGTGAATTTCCTACATGGTACGTTCACTTAGTCACTTTGCCAATCAATTATAGGACTTACATTCTAAATTCTGTTGCTGTTGCCTGTTTCTGTCCCATCTACAACAATATATCCTAAAGTTTTTTTCTGGAGTGAGCTTTGTAACCACTGGCTACCTCCCATGATAACAAGCAGTAAGTCATGTCTTCTAATGGCCTTCCAAACTTCTGAAGGCTACTCTTGTAGGCAAAGGGTTTATTTTGGGTGGGGAGAGTGTCTTTAATTTTTTCAATTTTATTTTCTGTGTGTCAGTGTTTGTCTGCCTGTGTGTATGTGCATCATATGCATGCTTGGTAACCGGGGAGGTAAAAAGAGAGGGTGTGGGGTTGGAGATTTAGCTCAGTGGTAGAGCGCTTGCCTAGCAAGCACAAGGCCCTGGGTTCAGTCCTCAGCTCCGGCAAAAAAAAAAAAAAAAAAAGGAGAGAGAGAGTGTGTGAGTGTCAGGTCACCTGGAACTGGAGTTTCAGATGGTTGTGAATCACCATGCAGGGGTGAGAATTGAACCTGGGTCCTCAGCAAGAACAGCAAGTGTTCTTAACTGCTGAGTCATCTCTCCATCCTCCTTAGGTACAATTTTAATCAGAAAAGAATAGGTGACAGAATAGGAAAACTGACAAACATCTAACTCATTTATGAGATGGAATTGCTATGTAGATATATGAAAGATTTGGGGAAAACATTTAGATGTCCAGCATTTCTTTCCAGACTTACACTAATGAACAAGAGTAAGTTAAAAATAAATTGTATATGACAGTGTGAATTGTTGGTACATTAGACTGTGCTGTAGACTATAACCTGCACTTCATAGCTATGCTGGGTTCATGAGTTGGTATTTTGGTATGTCTTCTAAGTAGCATCGATGATAAGCTATCAATTCACATCATTCTGAAGAGTATGAAGTTCTTAATTTGTCTCACTTATATTTGTTTAGGCTATATATTAATTAGTCACACATATACAAAGCAGTAAGGAAGCATGGCATAAATGGATAAATGTGCTTTTGGGACAAGAAGGACAGTGAAGAGATCTGATCCCTTTTCCTACATTCTTCGGGGCACTCCAGCTGTGCTACAGCCTTCCACGTTACCACTGTTACCTTGATGATAACATATTTGGATAACCCATGCTCTATATGTTGGTGTGCAGAGCTGGCCATTCAGAAGCCCTTTTCTCATAACTCACAATTAGTTGTTTTCCCAACCTTTAACTGGTGTTCATAAGTTGTTCTTCAGGTTGTAAAACAAATTATTGTCTGGTGATATGTAAAACAAGCACTTCATTAAAATCATATAATAATTCATTTAGGCTACTACTGTGGTATTTCAAAAATGTTGTGTACAGTAATGTTTTACAGTAATGCAAAAACTCAATTATACCTTTGATTCATTCCTACATGTGATTTTTAGTAAATGTTTATAATAACTGTAAGCCCCTTGAGGCATGCAAGTGGCCAGGCCTTCCCCTGGGGACCTCCAATAGCCAGGTTGCACCCACAGAACACTCTTAACTGTCTTAAGAGCTGGACCCAGCCACCTCTCTACTGAGTAAAAAGCCCAAGCTCAGGACTTTAAAATCCCACCAATTCCTACCTTGGAAATCTCTACTCTGGAAAGCTCACTCCCACGCCCCACCCCCACCCCAAGGAACCCTATATAAAATAAATCCTGTCTTCTGCTCAGTTCTCTGCTGCTTCTAGGGTTTTCCCTCACAATAAATCTCTTGTGTGGTATAACTAAATATAAAATATCCTGAATTCCAAAAGTTTAAGAAACCCCATGATGAAATAACAAATAAATTTTATAGTTATGAAAAGATTTGAAGAATGGGAAGATGATTCTGGTGACAGAGCAAAGAAATTGAATTGAATGGTATATTCATGCTATGGAAAATCATAAGGTATTGGCATAGTCTGGTGTATCCATGAGTGTATTGGCTAAAGATTAAAAATCAAGTGAAGAAAATTAGTACATCTAACTTATTAGCTATCTGATGTAGGCTACTTGGTTATTGACATTACTTCTGTGATAATGGTATATGATACAGTAAATTAAACATTTTATTTCACTTGCAGTTATTGTATAATCCAACATAATTATCACGCCTTGAATGTTTATTTGGTGGAGTGACTATGTCACTAGCTGACTTTAAAATTAATTACCTAGGAACCTTCAAGGATATGTTTATTTTTAAGTCCTGTTTGCTAGGCTCGTTAAATCAACTTGCATTCCACAAGTATAGTTTACTAGGTAGAAGCTATATGTCTAAAAACCAAGGAAATACAGTTGGGATGATTAGCATATTAGCCTGGATGTATCTAAACAAGAGCACTCAGCATTACAGATAAAGATCTGATGATATGGGTTTTGGTTTTTTTATATAAAATTTTGCTGAAAACATATTTTTGTATGTGTTTTTAGGAAATGACTATACCCTGGTGCTTAAGGCGAGCAGAACTGGTATTTAAGTGTGTCAAAGGTGAGCAGAGCCTATGCTAAGCAGCTACTGTGTAAATCCCATCTCAGTTATTGAAAGAAGAGCAAGCCAAAGGGAAGATGTGAAAGTTGCCTCTGTCCCTGGTACTTCAGTCAGGTGCTTAATCAAATATCTCATAGAAGACTGTGTAATGTTATCATTTGTCAGTCACAAATAAACAGATCTCTAGCCATTCTGAAACATCAGGATATCTGGTACTGTATTAGTTATGTCATGTGATGCTGAGACAAAATCAAATGAAGGAGGAGAGGCTCAGACTTTGAAGTTAGAGTCCATCACCTAGGGAAGACGTGGCAGCAGCAGTGAAGCGTGTCACATTTCACCTGGTCAAGAAACAGGTGAAGGGGAGGCTCAGGTAGCCTTCCCTCACTTATGTAGCCTAGAACCTCAGCCCATAGAACGATCCACCTACCCTGAGGGGTGTCATCCTACCTCAGTTAGCCCTACAGACATGTGAAGAGTTTCCAGGGCGACTCTAGATCTTGTCAAGATGATGGTTGATACAAACTACCACAGATGCCATTTCATGTTGCTGATTCTGACTGCTCTTGATTGCCTTTTATTTTCTGAAAAATAGAGCCAAATACTGAATTAACTTTGCATAATCTGTTTTATCTTCATTCTGTGAAGGCCATATAGGTCTTTGAGCATATTGGCAAAACTGTTAAACAAACCTCTGGCATAGAGACTCAGAGCCTGTGGGTCTTTATCTGTCCCAGAGGCTTAGCCTTTCCTTTGGACAAGTGACTACCGGAGGGGTCAAGACATGAGGCCCACAGTGAAAATCCTGCTCACCGTGTTAAAGGAGTGCTGGGATGGAAAGCCGAAGCTCATAACACACAACCTGTTGTTCTATTTTAGGTTTCATGATGGAGATGGCTTCATGGGATGGAGGAATTTCTAGGACAGTGCAATTTCTGGTACCACAGGTATGTTATCTGAGCAGATCCCACCCCAGCCCAAAGCTGTGCTATCTGAGTAAATCCCACTCCACACTAAAGGCTTCTAAGATATTCCTCAAAGACACAGCCAAGTACGCTGTGTAGCCTTGGCTGGCCTGGAACTCACTGTGTAGACCAGACTGGCCTTGAACTCACAGATATTTGTCTGTCTCTGCCTCCCAAGTGCTGGGATTGAGCCATTGGTACCATTGGTAATGGTTGATACCTTCAGTGGTTCTGAATTCTGTTTAGAACTTAGCAAAACTAGTGGAAAACTAGTGCTGTTGATTAACAGTTTTGCTAGTAATCAGAATCTTTACTTGATATTTCTGTAAGTTGCCAGAGGGTTGGAACTAGAAAAACAGCTCCAATCTATAGTTAGCAAATCAGTCATGCAAGATAGTTTTCACGTATTATACTCCCTTCCTAGAATGAGATCCACATTTTCAAATACTTTGAAAAGGTGAAAAGGTCAGTGATGGTCTAACAAGTGCAAACTCTTTTTCTTGTTTGCCTCTTGCAGAGTATTTCTGAAGAAATGTTTTATCAGCTAAGTAACATGCTCCCCCAGATCTTCCGGGTCTCCTCAACACTCACTCTGACATCCAAGCACTAAACCCTAGTATGTGACACTGGCCGAAGAGGATTTCTCAACTCTCTGGGAGCAAGAACTGTGCTGGAATCCTGTCCAGCAAAAGGTGCCCAGTGGAACCTGCAACTCAACCACCTGTGAAGTTATGATGGACCTTGTCAAACATTCCAAAAATGTGTGTGTTCTGTAGACTAGAGATCAGCTCCCAACTGAAGCATTTACTCAGAAAGCCCCTTCATGAAATAATACTTCTTTTTTTTTTTTCTACTTAAATGTCCTATCTGTGAATGATAATGTTAAAACTTAAAGTGTTTATTAAACATGGACATTTATCAGTATGTTCATTACATTTCCATGGAACCCTCTGACTTTTCCAAGGCATGAGTCATGTCAGATACAAGCATAATTATCATACAAGTACAATCTTCCTTCTACATTGTCAAATCAGAATTTAAATATACATTGTGAAAATGTTTTTGTAGCAATATAAATACACAAGACAAATGTGCTTGTTGTTTTAAATTCTCCTGTTTCAAACCCTGGCTTTTAATCTACTCTTTCTAAGGTTGTATAAATTAGAGTCAGAGAAGGCTTTGCATTCCTCACCGCTGTCTCACCTTCCCTCTGTGACCTTGCCCTGTCTATTAATAACATTGCATGGCTGGGAAAAGACCGGCCTGATGTAAGTCAGTCTAAACCTGCACCTGGCAGCATTATAACATTGACAGTCAGGGTCATTCCCATTCCTCTCTTTTCTGTCAATTCTGTTTCCTTACCCTTTCTTCTACACCGTTTCCACTGAAGAAACTGCTTCAGATTTCTGCCTCTGATGTTTATCCTCCTTTATGAAAATTGGCTTTTGGTGCACTCTTTCCTCAGAGGCTGCTTGTCAGGTATCCCATATGTAAGTCATTTGCTAAGATCGGTGACTGAGCCTTTGATGTCATGAGAAAGTGGTATTTCTTCATTTCAAGACAGCAAAAACAGCACTTTAAGTATGCCAGAGTATCAAAACTATGGCAGACACTCTCTTGGTAGACAGAGTGCTTTCCTGTGGAGAACTGTCTCTTAGATTTCTACTCAAGGAAGAGATGGAACACCCGGTCCACACTCTGACCATCAAACACTAATTTTTCCAAGTTCTTTGCCAAGGGGCTTGGTACTACATGAAATGGTCCTTCAAGCACCATTGTCCTCACTAGGACTAATTCTGATACAGGACAGACAGACAGACAGAAATTGGAGAGGAACAGGTCAGGATCAGAGACTGATGTTCATAAACTGATAGATCTAGCTAGGGTAGGTGTAGTGGGATCGATAAAAATCACTCAGACAGAGGTGTAGCTCTGTGGTGGGATGCTTGTTTAGTATGTTTGAACCCCAGCCAGGTGTAGGAGCATTCAAAAAGAGGTCTTGGGTTGTTTTTTTTTTTTTTTTTTTTTTTTTTTACAAATGCTGTGGGACTTAATATATTTAAGGGTATACCAACAGCTGGAAGGGTGGCACACGCAGCTGTCAGGGTGCAGAAATTTGATGAATGCCACGGACCAGTTTTCTTTATCACCTCAAGGCTGTTTTACTAAGTCACTTGTAACCTGGAGCCTTCACTTAATGGCAATGTAAAGTACAACTTGACCTAGAAAATCAAGACCAATTTATTGAGTATCCATTTTCAGTTAGTGCTGTATTATATAATACATATCAGCAATAAGATTGGAAAAAAATTCCTACAATTTTATATATCACTCATGAAAGCACACCAAAAACCAAGCCAGTATTAAGGTGAAGATTTTAATTATGTTACAATTAAGGGAACCTGGAGTTTTTTATTTGAGCTAAGAAGACTAAGATTATAGCCTTTTCCAAGTCTTCTCATCTGCTTCTTGGAGGGGAGCACTTCATGAAGATGTGTTATCTTCTGTCACAGTGACTGGATATGTGAGATAATCGGCTTAATAAGGGTTCAGCCCATGGTTACTATTGTTTTGTGTCAGCACAGTACACTCTGGTGGGAGTATGTTCACAGTAGATGGGCAAGTGAAGGAAAACTTCCTTTGACCAGGCCATACCTCTTAAAGATTCTTCCACCTCCCCATTATACTGCATTCCAGATTCAAATCATAGCAGATGAGGAGATCTCAGCAGTTCTGATGATGGCAGGAAAGACAGACAGCAAAAATTCCGCAAACATCAAGAATTGCAGACAGTGCAATAGTGAACAGACAGTATGTTGAGAGAAGTGACTTCAAGTCTTGTGACTTCAAGGTGGTGTGCTTAACACACACGGGTAAGGAATGTCCTAGTGAACATAGTTTTCTGTTTGTATAAACAGTTGAATGTTCCTAAGGTAGATGACAGTGAGGTCCTCAAGGCTTTCAAGCTATGGTTTGGAACTAAGGCCAGAATGCTGAGCCTGGGACCTCCATTTTTCACTGCTCCTCCCTCCCCTCCCACCTGTTCCTAAGTGAAGCAAAGGGCAGCTCTAACCTTTCCATTGATCTAGAAGTGTGGCGCCAGCTGGGTCTCAGCACGACACTGGGACCAAAATGGAAGAAACACATGGAAAAGGAATTTCAGCGGAAGAATCTTGCTGGCCCAGGAGTTAGCTGTTCTCATGTTGACACAGCATACACCATCATTTATGTCACTTTAGTTACGTCCCACTCCTCACAAGAAAACTCTTCTTGCTCAGGTCCCTGAGGGAGAAGCCCCAGAGCTGGAGAGAAAGCGCCTTGAGGCTGCAGCTACTCAGGAGTTTCTATTGGCAATGGCTGCTCTTCTGTGATTTCTCTCCTGTTCAATTGGACTTTGCCCAAAAGTACCCACAGCAATGTAAAAATCATTAGCATAAACAAAACGATAAAAGGATTATTTTGCAGTTCCTACCTTCAAAAAATGCCATTGTCTTCAGAACCATTTAAATAAATGATTTTTCTTTCCTCCAACCAGCAACTTTCCTGGTGTCCCCACAGAGCTCTGTGAAAGCTTAGTGCACAGTTGAAATTGTTTAAGCTGTCTGTTTTGTTTGTAAGCGTGTCTGCGGGTGAATTTCTGGGTGCCAGGTGGCGTGTGGTCTTACCATATAGGGCTGTCTTTGTGTAATTGTCATATATGTTATAAAATAGATTTGTCATTATAGAATGCCAGGAATTCACAAAATCAAAACCAGAACCTTGGCATTTGGTGTAAGCTATGGGTTCTTGTCCAAGTGAAATATGAGTTTTGAAGTTTGTTTACCTATCTCAGTGGTACCCCTAAAGTACAGAACCCCAAATGGGCACCACAGCTGCAGACAGAAAGATTGGGAAATGGCTGAGTATCTTCTGAGGTTCCCCACAGATCCAGGATGCTCTTGTGGCCACACACTTACAGTCACAGCTCAGGTTAGTACTGCACACTTGGGATTTTTCTTGCTTGCCTTTTCTTTTTTTCCCATAGGAAAACACTTCCTGGTACATCCTGGTAAGAGTTGGCTGAACTTCATGCCACATACAGTCCATTCTCACCAATCACACATTCCACATTTGTGAGCCCACCTAGTCACTAAAGTGTAGTGTACCTGCAAAAAAGTTGTTAACAGTAGGGTCTGGGGAGTGGCCCAATAGGCGGGAGCTCTTGCCATGCAGGCATCAGAACCTGAGTTTGAAGCTGGGTGTGGCCGTGCATGGACCTGTGACCCCACTACTTTGAAGAGTGAGGACAGGAGTATTTCTGGGACTTGCTTGCTACCAACAAAAATCTAGTTCCCTAAATCCAGGTTCAGTGAGAGACCCTGTATCAATGGAATAAGGCAGAGGATGACAAAACATTGTACCCAGTGCACCAACATTCATGTGCATACATGTGTAGCTGAACGTTTTCCTGTGTCCTGCCTGGCCCGCAGTCAGGACAAATCTCTCACCCACCAGTCCCTCAGCTGCTCAGACCCAAGTAAACACACAGAGGCTTATATTATTTTTAAACTATGGCCATGGCAGGCTTCCTGCTAGCAAGCTCTTATATCTTAAACTAACCCATTTCTATTAATCTATGTTTTGCCACATTTTCTGTGGCTTTACCTGTGTCCCATTACATGTTGCACCTTGGGTGGCTGGCTGGCGTCTCTCCTGATTCAGCCTTCCTCTTCCCCAAATTCTCCTTGTCTGCTTCTCCTGCCTATACTTTCTGCCCGGCAACCAGCCAATCAGCATTTTATTTATCAACTAATCAGAGCAACATATTTACAGCATACAGAGCTACATCACCATCATACATGGACAGGTGCACATGCATACAATACACACACACACACACACACACACACACACACACACACACATGCACAGGGGCGAGGTGAGCCAACAAAGGCAGTAGTTTCATCAAATCTAGATCATGTATTGTTCTGGTTAGGTTTTGTTTGTTTGTTTGTTTGTTTGTTTGTTTGTTTTTTGTCAAGTTGACATAGGCCAGGGTCATCTGAGAAGAGTGAGCCTCAACTGAGAAAATTGGGCATTTTCTAGATTAGTCATTGATGTGGGAGGGCTCAGCCCACTGTGGGCAGTACCACCCCTATGTGTATGGTCCTGGGTTGTATAAGAAAGCAGAGAAAAATCAATAAGCAGCACTCCTCCATGGCTTCTGTTTCAGTTCCTACCTCCAGGTTCCTAGCTTGAGATCCTGCCTTGACTTCCCTTTTGATAGACTGTGGCCAAGTTGCTCTTATCACAGAAATAGAAAAGTAACTAACAAATGTGAAGTAAATTCCCAGTGGAGAGAAATACGAGGCCTTTGGGAGCACTTTTAGTCATAGCAAACAAAGAGAGTTGCTCAATGAACAGTGACAACTTCCTCCAAATGCCATACTTTCTAATCCTTTCAAATAGTGCCACTCCCTAAGCATTCAAATATATGAGCCTGTGAAGGTTATTCTTATTCAAACCACCACATTTATCATACAGAAACTGAGACTTAGAACTCATTACCAAAGTAGCAAATAGGTCCACTCTGGAGACATTTAGGCATCCAGCAGGAATGGTATTGTCATAGATTAGGTGTGACCCATGAGGAAAACATATTGATTGGTATCTCTGTCTTTCTCCCATGCTTTCTAGATTTCTCTCATTTTTCCTTGTATAATGAATTCTATTTTCCTATTAGCTCATCATATTCAAAATTCTCTAATCCAAGCAACAGTATAGCATCAGAAATTGGGAGCATTGCCTGAAGAGTTACATAAACCTGGTTCAAATGTTGGCTCCAATTTATGCACAGTGGTTTGTTACATTAGGCATATTACCTACCCTTCTTAAGCATGTTCTTTCATTGGTAGGCTGGATGGAAATTAATAATAGTATCTACCTCACTGAGTAGTTGGAAGGGTCAAATATGAGCAGACTACCTGGCATATAGTCATTCTATAAATGTTTGCTATTATCCTTCCTTCCTGCCTGCTCTTCCAATCTTCCTTCCTGTCTGACCTTTCTTCTTTCCTTCCTTCCTCTCATTAGATAAGAGTCACTTAAAACACTGTGTACTCAAGGAGCTGGTGAAAGAACACATAGTAACTCAAAGTATGAGCCAATGTATGACCAGGATAGACAACCAGTGCAGAATAAAACGTAAGAGTGCTGTGGAAGTCAAAATAGAAACATCAGCAATACATGGTCCAAAAGAGATGTCAAATCCATTGAGAGCAGTGGGCTTAGCCCTGTCTTTCTCTGGCACTGAGTAGGTATCCTCTGAAAGCCCTTGTTATTCTCAGTGGGTCAAGCCCAAATCCTCTTGGCAGGCAGACAGAGCACCACCTGTGTCAGTAGTGGAAAGTTTCAGATACAAAGGGTTGGGCAGGTTAGAATGTCAGGAGGAAGTCACAGGGTAGGTGACTAACTTTGGATGTGAGTGGAGCAGGAAGGTCGGCATATTTTTATCAGGTGAACCTAAATTTTAGACATAACAATAGGATGAAGTAGTTTGGGAGCTTAAAGTCTGTCCACATAACTGCTACGGGGAAGTAGCTGCCCTGTTTCACATCCCTGGTTTTCTCTTGCTGGTGATCTGATGAGATGTTTCCTGCTTTACAGAGCAAGTGAAACAAGAGGATTAAGTGCTAGGAAGGAAGAGAGGGGGTGTCCTGGGGGGGACTAGCAGTCAGAATTCACAGTCTACTCAGGCTGCTTTTTGTGTGGTGGTTAGCTGAGAGAAGTGGGATAGTGTTCTCTGTTCTTTCCCAGGAGCATCTGGAGAATCTTGGTTAGTGTAACGTTTTCTAATGGGATTTTTCTCTATTATAAAATGTTTCCAAAGTATAGAAAAGTTCATCAAATTATCGGCCTACCTCCCTACCTATGTACATGCTTGCACGCCCAGTCCCTATGTTTGTTAAACCATAATGTTGTACTGTGTTTGTTTAAATATTATCTTTTTATTGTTTGTTTATTTGTTTGTTTGCTTAGTAAGGGTCTCACTCTGTAGCCTAGGCTTGCCTGGAACTCATAATCCTCCTGCCTGAATCACACAAGTGCTAGAATTATAGATGTGCACACAGTTCTTGACTTTGGACTCTCCTTTAAAAGGATCATAGATCCCGGCTGATCCACTTCCCTTTCTTCTTTCTTGAATTAGCTGCTGGTAAGCATTTATGTTTCATGGTTCTGTGGGTCACATTAGCAGCTCTTCTTGGCTTATTTGTAAGTCTCTGGTCAGCCATAGATTCAGTGGACAACTGATGACCTTGGCTTGGCATCTGCAGTTGGCTGGCAGGAATTGATGACTGGCTTTCCGACGGTCCTGGCTTCCTTTCACTAGGTCTCACCCTCTAGGTGGGTCGTGTAGTGGAAGTTGGGGTGGAAAAGAGAGAACTGACACATGATTGCTTCTACCACATTCTGTTAATTAAAGCGGGTTCAAGAAGTGGGCTAGCAGACTCCGTATTTTGGATAACCACACAAGAAAAAACAAGGACATGGGATAGAAAGAGGAATCAGGAAAGCTTCATGTCACTGGGTCATGGCTGTCTCTCTCCTCAGCACTCCCTCAGGTTTGTCATTCTTCACATTCATGGGTGTTTCATAGTCTCGATGGAACACTATCAGATGCTGCTATAAGAAGGGCAGTTGAGAGCTTTGTTTTCTACACATGACTCAGCTTGCTTTATTAAGATCCAACGTGTACTTAGGTATAGTGTCTTTATTAATCCTGGCTGCAGCTACTTTGGGTGAGGAGGGTCCTGGTGATGAAACCCAGGGCCTCACACATGCTAGGCAAGCAAGCACTCCATCCCTGAGGTGCATCCTCAGCCTAACTCCTTAGTTTTGAGTACTCTGAGTGACAGGCCTATGATCCAACTGACTCACTCATTTCTTCTACTCTTTGACCTGAAGTTTTGCCCATCTTGGTGCCACTTGGTTCTGTGCCACGACAGCTGTGCAGGTACACATTAGAGTTTCTCCAGGGCTGCAAGAAGAGTTTTCTGGATTGCAGACATCTTCAGGATTAGCAGATGTGTTCTTAATTTAACTCAAGGGATTGTTCTCTCTTCTAAGAGGAATGGGCGTTCCCTTTTCACAGATCTTTGCCTGAACTAGGTAGGGGTTTGGGGTTTTACTATTCTGAGGATAGAAAACCACATTCCCTGCTGCTTTGCACATCCCAGGGTCCTGGTGACCCCGAACAACACTGAGTATGCTTGGTTGGGCACTTGGATGTCTTCCTTTCTGAGGACTGATATAGACATGTTCTCATGTATTTTCCTATATGATTTTTAACATCTTTAGTTTTATTGCTTTGGTCTTTAGTCCATCTGTTACTTCATATTACATATTGGGAGTTATGCATCCCATTATATTTGGGTCCAGGAAGAATACTTAGACAAGCCATTGTGGCTAAATACTTTCTAGAACTGGTGGACATAAATCTTTAGGTTCAGAGAAAAAGGTAGAAACCTGAACAGAAAATAAAAACAAAATCTCTCTAAAAGTTTTATCAAGTAAAACCTGACAAATAAGTACATAGACTTCTGAACAATAACAGCATCTTCTCAGTAGACATCAGAAAACACCAATTCTAAGACAGACTTTTCACCCAAGGAGGCAGCCATTCCATCCTTAGCCATCAGTTTGAACAAATGATGTCTTTGTGTCTTAGTTAGGGTTTCTATTGCTGTGACAGAATACCATGACCAAAAAGCAAGTTGAGGAGAGAAGAGTTTATTTGGCTTACACTTTAGCATTGCTGTTCATCATCGAAGAAAGTCAGGACAGCAACTCAAACCGGCAGGATCCTGGAGGCAGGAGCTGATGCAGAGACCATGGAGCAGAGCTGCTTACTTGCTTGCTTCTCCTGGCCCGCTCAGCCTGCTTGCTTATAGAACTCAGTACCACCAGCCCAGGGATGGCTCCACTCACCATGGGTTGGGCTCTCCCCCGTTGATCACTAATTGAGAAAATGCCATACAGCTGGATCTCATGGAGACATTTCCTCAACTGAGGCTCCTTCCTCCTTGATGACTCTAGCTTGTGTCAAGCTGACACACAAACCAGCCAGTATACTTTGAATCTCAGTTGATAAGTCTACAAGGTATGATTTCTATCTTTTCCTGTTCTCTCTTTCATAGAACCACACAAAGACAAAATAGATACGAGAATGCTTTACAAATACAAAGTTATAAGAGTGATAGATTTGATTCTTCAGAGCAGAGCTATATTCTAAAGATCTCCACATCTCTGTGGGGTAAGCCAAAATGCAGATGTGTGGGCAGAAGAGAAATGTGAGATACATTCTAGTGACACTGTGACATCCCTGAAAATTCCAGCATTGAAACCACAACCTCCTAATGGTGGGTCTGAATGCATGACCTCAAACAAACTAGGTTGATTAGGAGAAAAGGTCACCATTCCTCAGTGGACTGAATCAAAACCTACAGTCTCATAAAATGACATTTTTAACAAATGATACTGGGAAAACTGAATCTCTACATGTAGAAGAATGAAATTTGGTCAGTTCTCTCTCACCCTGTATACAAATCATTTCCAAAGAGATCAAAGACATGAAATGCTTTCAGATTAAATTCTGAAATTTCTAATAAAGAGCATAGAATATACTTCAGGGTATAGGTTTATGTAAGGATTTCATGCATAGGACTCCAGTTGCCCAGGAAATTGGATCAACAATCAACAAATGGAACTTTCTGGCATTAAAAAGAATATGCACTGCAAAGGAAAATGTTTGACAGAAGAGGCAGCCTACAGAATGGGAAAAATCTTTGCCAGATGTACATCTGGCAGAGAAGTAGTGTTTTTAATATAGAAATAACTCAAAGAACTAAACACTAAGAAAACAACCCAGTTAAATGGTGTGCTGCAGATAAAGAGATGCAAATGGTTAAATGGTTTTAAAATGCTCACCATTATCAGCTATCAGGGAAATATAAATCAAAACTACTTTAAGATCTCATCTTGTCTCAGTCAGAATGGTTAATATGAAGAAAACAAAATACAACAAGTGCTGGTGAGGTTGGAGAGGGGCAGGGAACACTTCATGCACTGTTGTTAGGAAAGCAAAATGGTGCAACCACTGTGGACATCGGAGTGATGGCCCCTTAGCAAACTGGAAATAAATCTACCATATAACCTTATCATCATATCACTCCTGGGAATTCATCCAAAAGACTCTATTTCGTATTACCGAGACATGCTAATTCATGTTAATAGATGCTCAATTGACAATAGCTATGATTTGCAAATAGCCCAGGTGTCCATTAACTGATGAATGGATAATAAAAATTCGGTACCTATACACAATAGAATTTCATTCAGCTATAACAAAAAATGAAATTTTCAGGTAAATGAAATGGAGCTGGAAAACATTATACGAAGTGAGGCAACCCAGGCCCAGAAAGACAAATGTTGCATGTTCTCACCTATATGTGGATCTTACTGTCAAGTCTTTAGGTTTGTGTGTTTAATTTGGAGTGCCTGTAAAATTCAGAAAACTAGAAAAGGACCATTAGTGGAGAGGGGAAAGATCTTAAGGGAGGAGGTATAACAGAACACAGGGAGAAGTGGAAATAATGGAGAGGGAGATTTAAGTTGGCTGAGGGTGAGAGGGTAAGGCAGCGGAGGAGGTAGGGGAAGGGACAAATAACACTAAGGATTGCTGGGTGGTGGTGGCGCTCACCTTTAATCCCAGCACTCAGGAGGCAGAGTCAGGTGGATCTCTGTGAGTTCGAGGCCAGCCTGATCTACAGAGCGAGATCCAGGAAAGGCGCAAAGCTACACAGAGAAACCTTGTCTCAACAAACAAAAAACAAAACAAACAAACACTAAGGATGTTTGAAAATGCCACATGGAAATCTACTGTTTTATAACCTTCATATTTTTTCATATGAAGGAGTTTTGCTAGTTATCATACACAAAGGTAATATTCCTTCAAGAAGCCATAGGTTGCCAAATAAAAATCCTAGTGCCAGGCATGGAATATCTCCCCTCAAGTTGTTGATCAAGAGTATCACAGAAACCCACAAAACAATAGAAGGCTATTGCCAGTCCTCTTGATGGGCCACCAGAACTCGATGGTAAGACATCATAGCTGAAGACACCACACAGTTTTACCACAGGACATGGAAAAATCAAGTTTACTAACCAGGAAGCTTTCTTGCTGATGACTGGATTTCACAGTACTGGAAGGTACTATGCAGGCTGCTGAGGGGGAAGTCACTAACATTCTTACCTGTCTGTGAACCCCATGAACTACAATAATGACAGCTGTGGCAAAATATGGCTGTGGGGCAAAGTGTTATGGACGTTGTGGGCTAATCAATGGTTGTCTGTAGTGAAAAGGCAGCACAGAATGTGCAAGGTGGGGAGTGGGACTGTGTTTGAATAAAACAGGTGACTGGCTGGATGTGGCCTTTGGGCCATTATGATATCCACCTTTGCTGGAGGGGACTGAACTACTTACAGACATACATACAGCCCCTTCTTTCCTGCCTTGAGCACTGCACACTTTCCTCTTGGTAATGCCTCCCTCCTGTTGTCCGGTTGTCCAGCTCATGCCCACACTTCCGCTTCGATGTTGCTTCTTGAGGACCCTCTTCCTGGTTTTATAGAGGATTCCCTATCCCTTTACCCTATCATGGTGTGTTTACCACAGCAGAATATTTATTTGTTTGTCTATCTTCCTACTGTTTTCTAGATGTTTTTAAAGGGTCAAAATCTCATGTCCCATTTTGATCTCCAATGCCTGGCAGAGTTTTAGGCACATGTAGCCCCTCAATAAAACTTTTATGGTTTTCACTCAGTGAAGAGAAAGCCACTGAGTGGCTCCCTCGCTCTCCATCCCTAACCTTAAAACTGGAGCTGAGGAAACCCTGTCTGACTAGCGCCTTATCTCCCTGGAGAGGGTTTGTTCAGTGGGATGTCGGTCCTTCCCCTTAGCCTGACTTCTCCCAGGGAATCAGAGGTCCCAAATTGAGAACCAGACACTGAATCTTTTCTTGAGTAGTTCCCATCCGTCCATCAGGCAGATGAACGTTCTCCAATCTGTTTGAGCCCACTTCCAGCAAGCACTCTCTTACGCTGGCTTTAAAAACAAGCTCTCGGGGGAAATTGTTACATTTCTTTCCAGATGCTCTCATGAATGCCAAAAGTGATGGACAATGAACTATCTGTGGTTATGGGTGGAACGGCCACCATTCAGCCAGGCATCCTGGGACTGGCTACAGCTTGCTCAGGCTCCTCCCATTTACAGATCATCTCCAATGAAATGTAAAAAGGTCTACTTTCTCAGCCAAGCCTCCTTGTGCTGTCTTAAATTAGCATTCAGTCTAGACCCTTCCACCGAGGTTTTACCTTCTAGTTGAAAAAAACTCAAGATAAGCATATAGGATCCCCTGAAAGTGTAACAGAAATATAATTGACTAATTTACTCATATACTTTTTAATTTGTCTACTCAGTGCCAGATGCCATGCAGGACACTGGGTTACAAAGATGAGGGGGAAAAAGTGGTCCCTTTTTCAAGAGATAGCAGAAAAGCTACAACACTAAATGCAAAGAGGGTTTAGATGGGAGAGATCAATAAAGGGTGGAGTTTTCCATGAGGTGGGACTTGAACTGCTCTTGAAGTGAGTGTGGGATGGGGATGGAGAAAAGGAAAATAGATTTCAGTTAGAGGAAATGAAATGTCGAGAGGTCAAGGGGATTGAGTGCTCAGGGTGGAGAGGAGTTCCAGACAGTGGGAGCTGAGGGTAGAGAGAGAATGAAAGATCATATTCTGGAAGACTTTGAAGATCTGGAATTGAACTCCAAGGGAGAAAGAAGCATAACAACATCTCATTTTTATTAAAGTGAGCTATAATTCAAGAAGCATAAAATCCTCTTAAAATATTACACTGTATGTATGTGTGTATGTGCCTGGGTAAATTTATGTGCATCACATACATACAGGGGCCTTCAGAGACAGGTAGAGGGTGTCAGGTCTTCTGGAACTGGAGTTACAGGCAGTAAAGAGCCATTATGTGGAACTGAATGTGGGTCTTCTGCAAACGCAGAAAGTGCTTTTAATCTGAGCCATCTCTCCAGCCCCCATAAAATCCCTTTAAAGGAAAAAAATACAGGTCTTTTTACTGCATTTGCAAAGCTAATTAACCATCACCACATTCTAATTCCAGAGCAGATAACATCCTCCTGATTGTTTCTGAACAGAGAACACATGGGATATGATTGTATTTCAAGCAGATCAGCTTAGCAACAGAGTTGGGATGACCACAGAGGACCTAGAATGGGTAACAGGTTCAGAAGCTTGGAGATCTGAAATAGAACAAGTCACATGCCAGTTGCCTCCTAAGTGATCTTCTCAACCCATCCATGACAAACAAGACTTACGATGGGAATCACATGGATAATCTGTGTTGTTTTTCATCTTGTATTTCCCCCTCCTCCATTCATCCTCCTGATGTCTGTGTTTTTTAACAACACTGGAAAAGCGAGACACTGTGGCCAACCTCCTCCACCTTCCATTTTAGGGAATTAGAACTCAATGTTTGGATTATATTTGAGAGGAGAGAGAGGGACTATTGTGAGGCAGTAGGAGCTGAAGCTAAGAGATAACAAAGGTCAGAGGGAGATTCCCCCACATTTTGGAGAGAAGGTGTTTTCTGGTTGTGGAGGGAGTAGGGGCTTCACAAGACGTGACAGCATACTAATTCTAGGAGGCTGAGCCCAAACCCCAAAGCTCCAGGTTTCAAAGATTAAAAAATCCTGCATTGCTCTGCAAGTATGACAACACAAACCTTTAAGCCCAGCTCTTAAATGCCAGCCTAGTCTATATAACAAGTTCTAGGACAGCCAGGGCTACATAAGGAGACTCTGTCTTAAAACAAAACCAAAAAATTACAAAAAAAAAAAATCAAAACCCAAACCTAGATGAGGCAGACAAGTTTGTGGCCCCCAAACACAGGCCTTGGACAGTGAACACATCACTCTTTAGTAGGAGAGACTCTCCTAAGCATTCAATTTTTCATTAAACTCCTAGGTTTAGCTAACCTTATTCTAGTGGGTGGGAAGCCCATGGTCATAGTAACAGAGGTATCTTGGGCAGGAGGAGGTGCAAATGCATGCTTTCTTGAGAGGTCACATACTGTGACTAATGGTATGGTTTTTGAGGCCAGCAAACAAGCCCTGCCACCATGATTTATTCATCATTAGGACCTTGAGCATGTGTGGAATGTCTTTCTTTGGACCACCAGCTCCTAAATAATAACACTGAGACTTTTTATTAATTATGAAAGATTGGCCTTAGCTTGTTCCCAACTAGCTCTTAAATCTTAAATTAACTGGCTTATATTAATCTATATTCTGCCATATGGCCCTACTCAGTACCATACATCCAACTTCTTCCTTGTCTGGTTGTCAAATCTCTTGCACCTCAGACTTTTTCCCAGAGTTCTTATCTCTCCCTGAAAGTCCCTCCTATCCTCTCCTGCCTATCTCTTGGCCATTCAGCTTTTTACTAAACCAATCAGAAGCTATCTTAGGCAGGTGAGGATAAATAGACACATCTTCACACAGTGTACAAAAAGATTATCTCAACAAGCATGTTAACTTGTAGTTGGAAGTTTTCCTGTGTCCCAGCTGGCCAGTGGTAGGGACAAATCTCTCCCACTTGCATCCCCCAAGTAAACACAAGGAGGTTAATATTAATTATAACTGCTCAGCCACTAGCTCCAGCTAATTACTGACTAGCTCTTACACTTAAATTAACCCATAATCCTTATCCATGTTTAGCCACGTGGCTTGGTACCTTTTCTCAGTTCTGCCTTGTCATCTTGCTTCCTCTGTGTCTGGCTGGTGACTCCTGACTCAGCCTTCCTCTTCCCAGAATTCCTGTTTGCCCTGCATATACTTCCTGTCTGGCTACTGGCTAATCAGCATTTTATTTATCAACCAATCAGAGCAACATATATTTACAACACAGAACAACATCCCACAGCATTAACCTCTCTGGATCTCTGTGTTATGGTTGAATATAAAATGCCTCCCATGCTTTGAAATGAAGCTAGTGGCACTATTTTGAGAGGAAAGTTCTAGAAACTTTAGGAGGTGGAGCCTATGTGAAAAGAGTAGGTCACAGGGTGTGGGGATGCATTTGAAGGCTATTTGCCTATATCTCAATCTCTTTCTTGTTCAATTTCCTATTTGCCACATGTTCTGCCAAAGTGCATGGGTATCAACAATTATGGGCTGAACCCTCTCTCCTTTAAGAAGTTCTCTCAGATATTTTGGTCATAGGTAAAAATGGTAGCCAGTACAATGGGTTTCCTCCCAATGAGAGTGTGAATCAACTATCTCACAGTCATATCTGAGGATTAAATAAATATGTGTGAAGTATTTATAACACTGCTTGGTGTAAAAGTTTTATTTTAGTGTATGTGCTGGATAGTTTTATGCCAGTTTGATACAAGCCAAAGTCATCTGAGAGGAGGAAACCTCAATTAAGAAAATGTCTCCTGCGGTGGTAGCGCACGCCTTTAATCCCAGCACTCGGGAGGTAGAGCCAGGCGAATCTTTGTGAGTTGAGTCCAGCCTGGTCTACAAAGTGAGATTCAGGACAGGCTCCAAAACTACACGGAGAAACCCTGTCTGGGGGGGGGGGGGACAAAAAAAACCTCCTTAAGATCGGGTTGTAGGCAAGAGTGTAAGGCATTTTCTTAATTAATGATTGATGTAGGAGGGCTCAATCCATTGTGGGTGGTGCCATCCCTGGGTTCTCTGAGAAAGCAGACTGGGCAAGCAAGAGGGAGAGAGCCGGTGAGCAGTACTGCTCCATGGCCTCTGCATTAGCCCCTGCCTCCAGGTTCCTGCCCTGTGTGAGCTGCTGCTATTGCTGCTTTTGATGATGAACTGTTAAGTGGAACTGTAGGCAAAATAGGCCTTTCCTCCCAAAATTGCTTTGGTCATGGCGTTTCATGGCAGCCATACAAACCTTAACTAGGACAAGTTGGTAATAGAAGAAAAGGGTATTGCTGTGACAGATCTGAGCAGGATGTTTTGGGGAGAATGTGGAAGGACTTTGGAACTCTGTACAAGAAAAGCCATTGAGTGTTCAATGCTTGGGGAGCTGTTCCGAATGAGCTTGGAAGATGAGACTGTTGAGAACAATGAAGAGATGGAGGCCTGGCTTGTGAAGTTCGGGGGAGTTTAAAAACTCTATCAGGACCATTCCTTATTTTACTATTATTATTCTCAAACAATACATCCCAACCACAGATTTTCTTCCCTCCACTCCTCCCAGTTCCCTAACACACTCTTCTCCTCTCCCCTAGATCCACTCCTCCTCTGTTTCCCTTCAGAAAAGAGCAGGCCTCCCAGGGATATCAACTGAACACAGCTTAACAAGATACAATAAGACTAGACACATACCCGGACACATAGCCGGGCGGTGGTGGAGCACGCCTTTAATCCCAGCACTCGGGAGGCAGAGCCAGGCGGATTTCTGTGAGTTCAAGGCCAGCCTGGGCTACTGAGTGAGTTCCAGGAAAGGCGCAAAGCTACACAGGGAAACCCTGTCTCGAAAAACAAAAACAAAAACAAACAAACAAAACAAAACAAGATTAGACACAAACCCCCACATCAAGGCTGGGCAAGGCAAGCCAGGAGGGAAACAGTCCCAAGAGCAGGCGAAAGAGTCTGAGACACCCCCACTCCCACTGTCAGAAGTCCCACAAAACATCAAGCTAACAGCCATACATATATGCAGAGATCCCAGCACAGGCCCATGCGAGCTTGGTGATTGCCGCTTCAGTCTCTGGGAGGCCCTGTGAGCCCTGCTTAGCTGATGCTGTGGGCTGTGTTCTCCTGGTGTCTTTGACCCCTTTGACTCCTACAATTCTTCCTCTATCAGGCCTCTTGGATGCCATTTGTTATTTTGGATTAAGGCTCTGCGGTTCTGGTTATCTTCCTCTAGAATCAGCTGTGATTAACAAGATACCAGAACTACTAAAGTGACCTTTGCTTTGCCGGGATACTCTATGCTGGTCATCTGGAGCTGAGAAATTAGCAGTGATTAAGAAGAGACAAGCATCATTGATATGAAATCTTCTGGGAAGTGTTTCTTAGATCACACAGAAGCTGTGTTCCAGAGGTGGCCGAAGTTATACTTCACACTGGCAGTTGAACTTGGTAGTGTAAGCACCACCCAGGTGGTACTGGTTTTGAAGGCATGAAGAGAGTAGCTGAGGCTTGTCAGTGTGAGAGCTTAGGAGAGGCCACTGGTGAAGGTGCAGCCTCAGTGGCAGTTGAAGGCCCATGATTGAAAGGGTTATGCTGAGAAGTTAAGGTATAGTACCGTGAAGACAGCCTAAGAGAGGCTATTGGTGAACGTGCCGCCCAGTTGCAGTAGAGGATCCCAGCATTTTGGAGATGCCAGTACCATGGGATGACCGCCGAGGACAGCAGCAGCAGGAGAGTGGAGCCAGATAGAGCCTGGAAGACATGCTCTGTGTGTGCTGCAGAGGGCAGAGCTGGAACTCAAGACCCTTGGAGGATCCCAGAAGATCGTGGGTAAATCCCAGACTTTGGATGTGGAGTTACTTACATTTTTGCATTTTGAGTTTGCTTTGATTTGATTTTGACTGTAGCATGGATCTTCCCTCTTGAAGTAAGAAAGTATTTCATTTATTTATTACTTTATAGGAGCCTACAGTTAAGAGACTTTGAATTTTAAAAGAGATTGGCTATTTAAAAAAGACAGACCTTTTAATGTGCTTTAATTTGTAAAGGCTATAGGGTTTTTAAAGTTATTTATATATTTAATGTGAGAAAGGAAAAGTTGTGATGTGTTTATGTGTCAAGCTGACAAGGAGTCAATTGTGCTGGACAGTTTTATGCCAAGTTGACACAAGCTGAAGTCATCTGAGAGGAGGGAGCCTCAATTAAGGAAACCCCCCCATCAGATCTAGTTGTAGGCAAGCCTGTAAGGCAGTTTCTTATTTAGTGATTGATGGTGTTTTCCTATATGCATGCACTGTAGAAAGACCAAAGCCAAGTTGACTAATATGCACTCCTTTTCATTTGCCTTCTGTGATGAGAACATTTAAAAGCGACTCCTAGAAGTTCTTAGTCTTACAATGCCTGCCTTTATTACCCCATCATAGCCAGCTGAGAGCAGCACCCCCAACTTGTCAATGCATCTTTGGTAACTGCAGCCATTACATACACAGCCAGGAGAAATGCGCTCCTCTTGTCTAGCTGGAAGTTTACATCTTTTCTTTGACATCTTTCTAATCCACCCTCCCAACCCCAGGCCACATTAACCACTATTCTGTTGTGTGAGTCAGTAGCTTAACGTGTTTTAGATTCTAAATGTAAATGAGATCATGTGTGTCTCCTCCCTGTCTTGTTTTACCTGGTGTAATGACCTCTAGATTCATTCCGTTTCACAGATCCTTCTGTAATGATTTGAATGAGAATACCCCCCTTAAGTTTATTTATTTGAACAGGCAGTCCCCAGTAGTTGACATTGTTTGGGGAGATGTAGCCTTGTTAGAGGGAATATGTCACTGGACATGAGAGTTTAAAGACTTGTGCCTCTCCCTGCTTTGCTCAATGCTCTCTTTGTTCAAAGTGTACCATTCAAGATGTGAACTCAGCTTGATGCTGCAGCTGCAGTGCCTGCCTGCCTCCATGTCTCCCTGCCGTGATGCTGATGGACTCTCTTCTCTCTGGAGCCATAAACCCAAACAAACCGTTCCTTTTATAAGTTGCCTTGACCATGGTGTTTTATCTCAGCAATAGAAAAGTAACTCATACACTTTCTTTTTTCAGGCTGCACATTGGCCCACTGTGCATATATACCATATTATTTAATCTAGCCATCTCTTGATGTATACTTAGGGTGGCTCTATTATATTGGCTATTGCAAATAGTGTTGCAATAAGCATGGTCTCTCGTTGACACACTATTTTATCTTCTTTGATATATACCCAGAAGTAGGGTTGCTGGATCCTGAAATGGTTCTGGTTTAGTCTTTTGGGACCCTTCACACTTCTTTCCATATGGTTATACTAATTTATATCCCCTAACACTGCCAATAAAGCACTATTTTTTGATTGCCTTTTTAAATAGTTCACTGTTTGTGTATAGAGATATTACTAATTTTATGAGTGGATTTTATCCCCTACAACTTTACTGGATTCACTTACTAATCCTAACTCTTTAGGATTTTTATGTATAAGGAGTCCTGTGTAGGCAGAGACAAAGGGAGATAGCCCTTAAAGAAGTCTCTAAAAAGGTAAGACATCGGAAATAAACACAGATATTTTATGATATATAGAAGTAAAAATAAATGATCCACAGACAATGGGTAGGGAGATAGTGAAAAGAATTTGAGAAGTAAATAGATTCCATAATGAGAACATTATAGAGACAGAAAATGATAATCAAAAACAGCCAATAAAATTATATAATTGATAGATCAAGTAATATAGAAATATCATAAAATCAGAACAAATTTTTTTTAATTACTTAATAGGAAAAAATATAAAGTATGAACTAGGTCATTTCTAGTCTTGGGGTGGGAAGAGGCTGCTGTTCTAGCCCTACCTTCCTTCCTGATGATACCACACCCATGCACCTCAGTTCTTGTCTCTATCTGATGTGCAGACCATGGTTCCATTTCTCTCAGGTTGGAATTTCTTGTCATCTGTCCTTAACAGTTTATAAATCTACTTCCTTCTGTCTGGCTTTCGAGCTGCTTGGCATGTGCAGTTGGCTTCTTCATTCAAAAAGGCAGTGGCCACAGGGAGGGTGGGTTTCCCACTTGCCCTTAGCATCCCACCTCTCCATGGCTAAAGGATTTGCTGAAGACATATGCCACATAAGTTGGACTAGCAAGGGCACTCCAACTTCTGGTTGCCACTGTCCCCACCCTGTAGGACATCACTAGTCACGCCTAGAAGGGCCATTGCTAAAAACATAACTTAGAGGGAATTTGTCATCTTGCCTTGATACAGAGGGAACATATCTAGGACCCAATCACACATCCCCCCTAATCTCATGCTTCTTAAGGATTTAAACCCTTCCAACTGCATTTTCCTGTAAAAAATTGGACTTCCCTACAAAGTGGTGATCTCTCATGGGGGCAGAAAGTATGTGGACACAGTTGTAAAAGTGTTACAGAATGAGTGGGTGTTACTATTCTGTACACAACACTTTCAACCATCTATCAATATCTGTCATCTCATGGTTGGTGTGCCAGATTCTGAGGACCAAAATTGTGTGGTTAGGAGAAGGGAGATTTGGGTATAAGAAAAGAGACAGAGAATTTCCATTGCATAAGTCCTGATTATAGGACAAGGGCCCTGGTAAGATCCAGAGAGAGTTCTGGTCATCTTTGCCAGATGAAACTCCCCCAGAATGATCTAAACCAGTTCTTTCCCTCCTGGACAAGAGGAAGGAAAAGTCCCATTCAGAACCACAGAGAAACAAGTCTTCCGTACTGATTATATACAATTTGCAGCCGTGTTTCATTTGGTGTCCAGGAGCCTGTAATAGCTGGAATTACTCTTGTTCCTCTTCCTCTTTGCAGGGCCAGAGCTCTGTGATTATATGTCAGGGGATGACATCTCCATGCCAAACTTGCTTGGCTCTGGTTTTGTTTTGTAAGTGTGTGTGTGTGTGTGTGTGTGTGTGTGTGTGTGTGTGTGTGTGTGTTAAGAATCAAGAATCTTTTTATGCTGTTCTTCAATTCATAAGTAATAAATTTAAATGTTTTGGCATGTCATTCATTTTGGGGGGTACAAAGTGAAAGAGAGAGAGAGAGAGAGAGAGAGAGAGAGAGAGAGAGAGAGAAAGGAAAGAAGGAAAAATAAAGACCCGTGCCTGCCTACTGAAACAATATCCCACGTAGATAGCAAATGCGTATGTGACAGAAACAGGAAGATGGACATGAGTTGGTCTGTAGTGTGCTATGGCATGGAGATGTCATCCCCTGACATATAGAAGAGAGTTGAAGATAAGAAGCTGGTGTGATAGTCTCTCCAGATGATGGATGCCATTGTAGGGGGACACCTCAGCCTGGTTCTCTCCAGGAGTTTTTGTAGTAGGGGTCCGGAGTGGAGTAGCACATAGTATAAAATATTAGAAACCTTAATCTGGGGGTGCAGACTATTTCTTTAGAGGGTCAAGCAGTAAATAATTTGTATTCCATAAGTCACGTGGTTTCTATTACAGCCACTCAACTCTGCCATCATACACCAAAGGTAGACAAAGACTGCACATGAGCTAGAGATGGCTATATCTCAATAAGACACCATTTATTAAAATGGGAAAACAGGAGGATTCAGCTGGTGGACCATAATTTTCTAAATCCTGTTTCAAGGGACCTAATTTTAGGACCTAGTTCCAAAAATCTTGAAACTTTTAGAGTAAGTTCAGAATGATAGAGGACAGAGGAGGAAGGAGAAACAGGAGGAGGAGGAGACAGCTAACTCGGGGTGTTTGGGCCCAGGCCACAGTAGGCAGGGTATAAACATTAATTTGTGGGTAAATTCAGGGATCCCTAAATTTAGGAACATGGATCTATGGAAAGACAGCAATTCTGATCGTGAGTTGATGAGTAAAATTGGGATGCCTCTAGTAGTTATTTCTGTGTAGAAAATTAACCACAAGCTTCATGACTTAAATTCTATTGTTAAATTCTTAAATATGTATTGTTTCTACTGCTTTTGGGGGTCAGAAATTCAAGAATGACTTTGCCATGTGGTCTGGCTCATGAGTTCTAATAAGGAGCAGTTCTAAGTCAGCCAGACTACAGCCACCCAAAGGTTTCACAGGGCTCAAAGGCTCGGTGTCACATACCTGACAGCCAGAGTTGTGGGCCAGATGCCTTGCTATCTCCTCCTGTGAGCCTTTTCAGGGTTTCCTTACAACATGAGGCTCACTTCCCCCAGAGAAGCAATCCAAGGAGGCAAGACAGAAGCTGAAATGCCCTTCAAGAACTGCCCCAAGAAATCATCTGTCATCGTCTTTACCAGACTCCATTCTTCACCAAATCCAGCCTCACTTCTGCACTGAGGAGAGACTAGCCAAGGGACGAACAAGGTGGTCATGTCAGCAGGGCCAGTCTTAGAAGCTGACTTACACCATCATAACCAGGAGAGGTAAAAACTGTAACTCAGGCCTCACCAGTCCTAATACATCCCCTCTCTTTTTCCATCCAATACAAGGTAACAATTTTCCAGTCCTGGGATTAAAACATGGCCATCTTTGGAAAGGTTGTTGGTACAGCATCCCTGTGTCCACCACACCCATGTGTTATCCCAACATCATTTACCTTGGGATCATAGAAACCAGTTGTCTACACATCAGTGCATCTATTTATGGATTGTATCTAGCTGCATTCATCACTCTACCTGCCTTTTCAATATTTTTATTTTATCTTATTTATTTTGTGTGTGTATATACTTTCATGGTATGCCCACAGAGGTCAGAAGAGGAGGGCATTGGATCCTCTGAAGCTGGAGTTACAAGTAGTTGTAAACTGCCCATGTGTGCTGGGAATTAAATTGCACTCTTGACTGCTGAGCCATCTCTCCAGTCTCTTTATGTCTCTTACGCCACTGCCACCGTCTCTTCTTTCTGTCACTTCACAGATGTCTTGAAGCCAGGCTGCAAATTTTCAATTTGTTCTCTTTCCAAACTGTCTTGACTATTTTTTTTTTTATTTTTCCTTTATTTTTTGATTTTTTTCTTTCTTTTTTTTTTTTTTTTTTAGATAGGTGGGTGTCAATTTTTTTTTTTTTTTTAACTAAGCCTTTTTGGACTTTTGAAAAATAGTTTTAATGTTATCTAATTTTCATGTTACAGGGTTTACTTGTTTAAGTGTAAAATTAATGAGTTTCAGTGAATTCATAAATGTGCAACAAACCCCACAATTCAATGCTAATGCTTTTTAAAACTGATTACCATTATGTAATCAAATCTGTGCATATTTGATACATGTGTGTAGGCCAGCACGCCCATGGTGCTGAGATCAGAAGACAACAGTGTGGAGTCAGCTCTCTCCTTCCACCTTCATGTGGAATCCAGGGACCAGACTCCGGCCACCAGGCTAGTGTGCAGACACTTTCTGGCACCAATGTCCCCTTCCCCATAGCCCAATTTTCAAATATTTTCTCTTCCCCAAAGATGTTTCCTGTTCCCTTCTAGTAGCTTCCCTTTCTCACATCCTTGTCTCTGGCAATCACTAATCTACTTTCTGTCATTACAGCCACACTTGAAGGATGTTCTATGTAAACAGAATTACGCAATGTGTGACTCTTCTTCATTTTGTGTGTTTTTGAGGTATTTCCACTGTTTCTCATCCATCAGTATTTCGTAACAGCTATTACAAACACATTACATCCTTAGCCTTGCTACCTTTGGTTATCTTTTGCAAGTTCATTTACCTATTGATAGCTATTTTGTTTCCACTTTTGGTTACTATGATGCTGCCCAAGCCGTTAATACACACGTCCTTGTTTGGGCATACATTTCATTCCCAATTGGCAAATGTAGGAGTGAAATTGATGGGTCATATGGTAAATTCATGTTTAACTTTTTAAGAAACTACTAAAGATAGTAGGGCATTTTTCAAGGCTGTATACTTTTACATCCCCACCAGATAAGAGTTCTAACTTCTTCCCTAACCTCACAAACCTTAGAATTGCCTTTTTATAGAGCTGTCTCAATAGGTGGGGCTGAATATCTAGCTGTGGTTTTAATCTGTATTTCTCTATGACCAATGATACGGAACATCTTTCCATTTCCTTTTTGGTCATTTACATATTTTCTTCCATAAGAGTCTAACTTATTTTTCTGTCACCATGGTAAATACCTGGACAAAAGTGACCCAAGTGACACAGACTGTCACAGGAGGACACGGGTCTTGTGCACATCTTATAATCGGGCCACGTTACATGAATTGTGAGGGCTCTTCATTCTGAGCTAAGAGCCTTATCAACTATGTGTTTTGTAAATATCTTCTCCTAGTTTGGGAGTAAGTAAATACGTGGGGTGGGGGTTTAAAGAGGGTCTTGTTTTGTAGCCCAGACTAGCCTTAAACTCAGACTCCTCCGGCTCAGTCTCCCCAATGCTCATATAACAAGTGTGTTCTACTGTGACCCACATCTTTTACTTTCCTAATAATATCCCCTGAAACACTAAAGTTTTGTGATAAAGCCTAACTCATCACATTTTTGCACATGGTATGAGCTAGGGCTTAAATCCATATTATTTCATATGGCCAATTTTCTCAGAACCACTTTTTGAAAAGGACTACCCTTTCTCTGTTGAAATTTTGTGTTAGCTTTGTTTAAAATTTACTGGCCATACATATTTTAATTTTAGATCTCCATCGCTATTCCACTGAACTATATGTTTATCTTCAGATAAATTGTTTTAGAACTTCCTGGAAGGTGCTATGACAATAATTACAATTACAGACCAACATTTCCTGTAATCACAGACACAGGATTTTTATTTTTCCAGACAGGGTTTTTCTATGTAACATCCCTGGGTATCCTGGAACTCATTTTATAGATCAGGCTGGCCTTGAACTCAGATATCCATCTGCCTCACTCTCCCAAGTGCTAGGATTAAAGGCATGTGCCACTACTACCAAGTTAGATGTAGACATCCTTAACAATGCTGTTGCTGCTTTGATCCAGGATCTCCCTGTGCTACGTAGTTGAAACTGGCCTTAAACCTCCAGTGCTAGGTACAAAGCCTGTTTGTACTCTCCTACTGAGGGCTGGGGTTACAGATGTGAGTTACCACATCTAGTTCCTAGCAACAATTAGCAAATCAGTTATTATGATATATATGATGTCATATATATATATCATAATTGCATGAGATTTTTCTCAGGAGAGCAATCTTAATTTAACATTACCAAAGCAATCAATGTAGTTTACCATTTAACAAATTAAGGATTATGATTACCTCAATTTATTCAGGAAATAAAGTCTTGTTTTAGTTCCTTCTCCATTGGTGTGCTGAAATATCCCTGAAAAAAAGTGAATTAACAAAGAAAGGGTTTGTTTTAGCTCATGGTTCCAAAGGGAGATGAGTCCATCATGGTGGAGAAGACATGGTATCAGGAACAGAAAGTTGACTGGTCCCATTTTCATCTACACACTGGAAACAGAGAGGGGGGCTCAGGAAATGGTTGAGGACTGCAAACCCTCAAAGCACCCTTCCCCAGGCTTTGCTTCCTTCAACAAGTTTCCACCTTCAAAAAGTTCCAAACCTCCCTAAACAGTTCCAGCTACTGGGGACTAAGGGTTCAAATACATGAGACTATGGGGCATCTTTCCCATTCACAGTACAACAAACACTTAATAATTAATAAACACTGTTAGTAAAAACTCCAAAAATTGAGAAAAAGTATCAGTTGGAAGAAGATACAAGAACCAACTTAGCTTGGCAAGGGTCATCTATGTAAAATCTCTGCTAATATTGTTTTGAACATGGACAACTGGGGATGTTCACCCTGGAGCTGGGAACAAGACAAGCTTGTTTGCTGTCACCACTTCTAGTCATCCTTGAGGTAAGAAAAATAAGTACTCTGTATCCAACTGGAAAGGTAGAGGAAAATCCATTTTTCTATGAAGATGATGTGACCCTGCATGAAGATACCATTGTCAATTAGAACTACAAATGGGTTCATACGTCATACAGTATCAGTATACAAAAAGCAGTGGGCTTTCTATGTGCTAGTAAAGAATGACGTGAAAAAAGAAAATAATTTCATTCACAGCAGCATCCAAAAGAACAGAGAACGATGCTAGGGGTGAAGACACAAGAACGTCATCTGGTTGGGGAAGTGATGATGTTGATTTCCGAGAAAGAACAGAAAATATTTCCTCTTCATCAGTTTTCTAGAATTTGTATGGAATAGACATAATTTGTTTATTGAATGTTTGGTAGAATTTACCACTATGCCACGATCTAGTTTGGTGCATTTGCCATGTTCCTTTGAAAATAATGTCTATCCTGTGTTATTGGATGGGGTGTTCTAGGTTTTCATTAAACATAAGCTGATGCTGTTCTTTAGGCTGTTTCCAACCTGGCTAATTTTTAGTCTACTTGTTCAGTGAATTGTTAAGTGTGTGGAGGGAGGTCTGTTGCTGTAACTGTAGAATTGTCAATTTCTTCTTGCAACTACAGTGGATTTTGTTTTATTTGTTTCTTTTAAATTCTACTCTGAAGTATAGCAGCTTCTTGATCATTCGACCCTTTCTCATTATAAAATGACCCTATTTGTTCCTTTTTGCTCAGAAATCTATTTTGATAGTTATTAGTGTAGACATAATGGCTGTCTCAATTTATTTTTTATGTGGACATTGTGTGAGGGTGTGTATGGGTGTGGAGGCCAGAAGGCATTCTCAGGAGTCATCCTCAGGTATACTCTCTGTCTCCTTTGAGACAGTGTCTTTTACTGGCCTAGAACTCACCAATTAGACTACACCAGCTAGGAACTTTCTTCTAAGCAGCATATATTTTAAAATCAAATATAATGATCTCTGCCTATAAACTGATGCCCCAAACCATCCCAATATAGCCCTCAAAGTCTTGTTAAACCCTTATCTTTGTTTCCCTGTGTATAAGAGAGATATTTCAGTTGCTTGAAGATTTTGTTTGTTGCCCCTGTTTTTCAATTCAAGCAAAGTACCTTGTACTTTCCTTTATATATCTAGTGTTTTGGGTTAAGTTTAGATTTGTGACTTTGTCATTTTCCTCAAATTTGGAAAAATCTAAGCAATTATTTCTTGAAATGTCTTTTCTTTCCCACCCCCTCTGTTAGATAAGCCAGTTATATAACTAAGAGGAAATGCAAAGGGTGCTGTGTTCAGTTTTTTTTTAATTTTAAAGTAACAACAACAATAACAATAATAATAATAATAATAATAATAATAATAATAGCACAGTTTTTGGATACAGGGTATCCATACTACAGGCTGGTTTTGAGCTCACCATGTAGCCCAGATGGCTTCAAATCCAGGCAATTTACCTTCACTAGCCATTCAAGTGCTAGAATTACAGGCATGAGACAACACACCTAGCTTTAAATATGTGTGTGTGTGTGTGTGTGTGTGTGTGTGTGTGTGTGTGTGTAACTGAAGTTTTAGGTTGACTACAAAACTCCCTGGAAAGTACAGAATCCCTTGCATGCTGCTTATCCTCATATATGTATAGTTACTATCCTGCCCCAGAGGGGTACATTTGTTGAAGCTAATGAACAGATCACTGGCACACCATCCCCTGAAGCCTGTATACATGGTGTGCATTGGGGTTCTTTTGTGGATGTGCTGTGGCCTTCAACAGATAGTAATGGGATGTATCTGCCCTCACATTATCGTGCATGACAGTTTCACTGTCCTCCGAGTCTGTCCTCTGTCTAACTATGCTTTCCTCCTGCTCTCCGGGCAAACCACTGCTTTCTGTCTTCACAGGTTTGCCTCTTCTGAAATGTCATATAGTGGAATAGTACAGTGTGTGGCTCTACATAGTCACTTTCTCACATAGTAGCATTCCTTTGAACTCTCCCATGTATTTCTACAGCTAGGTGTTCTTTTCTTCTCAGTTAACAGTCCATTGTCTGGTTGTGACGTGATTTTTATGTATGCACCTACTAAAGGGCATGCTACATGCTTTTAAGTCTGAAGAGTTTTTTCAATAAAGGTGTAATAATAATCCACATTGAGGTTTTTTATGAACATGTTTTCAGTTCAATTAGGGTCAACACCAAATTATATGCATTCCTACAAGCAATTTATATATCAATTCCTACAAGAATCTCTGTGCTCCACAGCCTCACCAGTGCTCAGTGTTATCAGTTCTGTGGGATTCCACTGTCTAATGCAGTGATACATTGCTGTTATCTACATTGTCATTCCATATGACACCTGATGTCAAGCATGTGATAAGTTGCCATACACATGCACACACATACATAGACACTTCACCATATACACCTTAACATATGTATTATATATGTGTGTATACTGTATGTTTATGTATATATACCATATATATGGTACATACACTTATACCATATATATCATATATGTGTGTATATACATCTGTATACACAATGTGTGGTATATGCACACACACACACACACACACACACACACACACACACACACACACCTTCTTTGATATCTTTTAAGGTCTGTGGATCATTTTTTAGTCAAGTTGTTCATTATCTTGTTAAGTTCTCCTTTGGATAACTGTCCTTTGTTGTATTATCGTTTACAAATAGCTTCTGCTGGTCTGTGTTTATCTTCTCATTTCCTTTATATTATCTTTCACAAAACAGAAGATTTTAAATGAATAAAGTCCATCTTCTTCCCTGAAGTATTTATTTTGTGCCACAGTTAAAAGTCAACACCCTCAAACCTCTCAAGTTTTCCTCTATATTTTGTTCTAGGAGTTTTATAATCTTACATTTTACATTTGGATCTGTGAACCATTTGAATGATTTTTTTAAATGGAGACTGTAAGGTCCTCCAGACTCAGTTTGCCCCTACATGGATGTCAAGATATCCTAGAACCATTTGCTGGAAACATTTCTCCATGGTATTGACTTTGTGTCTTTGTCAAAAGCAGACACTTGCATTAACTGCACCCACTCTGGGCTCGCTTCTCTTCCACCGAGCTATGCGCATATTCTTTTGCTAATCCCAGTCCCAATAACTGAAGCTCCCTAGTTGGCTTTGAAGGATAATAGCAGTCCACCAGCTTTGCTTTTAAATGTTTTGTTGGCTAATTTTGATCTTTTGTGTGTATGTTAAAGGTGTATAATAAGTTTTTGATAACCAGAAAGGACACAACTTGATAGAATTTTCACAGAGAGTGAAGTGAGTTTATGGATTGGCTTGAGAAAAATGTACATCAAGATATGCAATACTGATTCCTGTGTGAACAGAGTACCTCTGTTTGGCTCTTTTCTGATATATTTTATTAGAGATTTTCACTTCCTGCATACAACTCTTCTGAATGTGATGTCACATTTGTATGTAAATATTTCATGTGAAGAGTGATTATATAAATGATAATATAGTTTTAACTTTAAATTCCACTTTTCAAGGGTAGCATGTGGAAAATTAATGAAGGGTCAGTGAAGTGACTCAGTGGGTAAAAGGGCTTCTGGTGAAGCCGGATGATCCGGATTCTATCTCTGGAACCCGCATAGAGGTGAAAGGAGAGAACTCACTCCACAAAGTTAGCTTCTGGCCTTTCTATGTGTCCCATGCCTACCACTCCTCTACACACACACACACACACACACACACACACACACACACACACACACACACACACACACACACGTAATTCATATATATATATATATATATCATATAAATATAATATATGCACACAATGACATCAGTAATAATAATAACAACTCTTGTTCATTAACCTGCATCTTTCATTGCTATTATTCTTGTCAAAGCCAAAAAAATACTTCTTTCAATTCTTTTGGATTTTTCCACCCTCTACAAACAGCGGCTTGATTTTCTCCTCCTCATCTATTTGTATTTTCCTTTTGCCTCACTGCACTGGCTAGGACATCCAAGACAGTGTGACAAAGCAGTGGAAAGTGGAGTGAGCATTGCCTTGTTTGTGCTGAAATTTGGTTTTTGTGTTTGTTTTTTAATTATTTTCTTTTGAGACTGGGTCTAACTTATAGCCCTGACTGGCCTGGGACTTTCTATGTAGACCAAATTGGCCCCTGACTGACAGAGGTCCTATGCCTATGCCTCCCAAATGCTGGGATTAAAGGCATGCATAGAACATTAAGCATGAATCTGACTTTTTATTAAGAATCTTTGCATTTACATTCATAAAGAATACTGATCCATTTTTGTTGTGTCTATATCTGACTTTGGTGTCAGGGTAGTCCTTGGTTCATAATGTGAGTTTGGAGATACTCTTTCTCTTTATATTTAATGAAACTGTCAAGAGCATTGGTGTGAGCACTTCTTTAGAGATGGGTGGAAGCCAGGTGTGGTGGCGTACGCCTCTAATCCCAGCACTATTGAGGCAGAGGCAGGTGGATCTCTGTGAGTTTGAGGCCAGCCTGATATGTATAGCAAGTTCCAGGCTACCCTGAGCTACATACTGAGCCTCTGTCTCAAAATATTAATGCAGAATGAAAAGTCTGGTAGAATTTGGAAGTGAATCTGTCCAGCAAAGGTGTTCTTTTGTTAGAAAGCTTTTTATTATTATTTGTTGTGGATTTTATTATGGATCTTGTGGGTCTGTTTACATTGTTTATACCTTCTTGGCTTAATTTTGATAGGTAATATGCATATGAGTTTATCCATTCTTCTGGACTTTCCAAGATGTGGAAGGTAGTTTTTCAAAGTTTTTCTTTTTAAAAAATTCATTTATTCTATGTGTTTTCATATCATGTGTCTTGATCCCATTCATTCCCCATCCCTTTGCACCACCTTCCACCCCTGCACCCTCCCCCAAATAAAACAAAATTCAAGAGGAAAAAAAGAAGAAAATAAAATGAGAAAAATTTAAAAATGGAAGGAATTAAAAATCTCCTCATTGAAGCTGCAGTGGGACCCAAGTTGTGCCATATACCCCTTTGTCTGTACGTCTCTCCATGCAAGTGTTCATTGCAAAGAGTCATTGGTCTGGTTTTAGGCCCTGGTCTTCACTATGCATTTGATGCTGGGTCCCCACTAGGACTCTTCCTGGACATCTTGCTTCTGCCCTGTGTTGTGGAGATCCTACAGCTTTGGGTCTGCAGGTTGGGTCCCTTCACAAGCTCCAGCAGATCATAGATGAGGTGGATGTTGGGTCAGGCCAGGTAATAACCCTGGGTCTAGGCTTGGACAGCTGTATTGTTGGTCTGCCAGAAGGGAGATGGGGACAGCTCTCCCATCGTCACAATTTCTGGGCTGGCTCACCCACACCTGTCCTAAAAGGGTTGGCTCTATTGTGCTGTTGTGGTGAGGTGCAGGGCCTGCTCTCCCAAGTGTTGCAGTTAGTGGGGGGTCAGAAACAGCTCTCATGCTCTTATGACCACTTGGTCAGCTCTCCCACCTGTCTCCAGTGTTGATGGGTGGGTGGAGAGGGTCAAAGTTTTCTTAACAATTGTTGAATCTCACTAGTATCTGCTGTGATGCCAACCTTTTCATTTGTAATTTATTGACCTGGGTCATTTGGTTGTTTGGGTAAACACTTTGATCTCACTTGTTTTTCAAGGAACTGTTTCATTGATTTTTGTGTTGTTTTTAATCTTCTTTTCATCAACTTCTTCTCTGATCTTTATAATTGCTTCCTGTCTGGTGCCTTTGCTTGTTCTTGCTTTTCTAAGACCCTAAGACGCACCTTTAACTTTATTTATTTGAAGTCCCTATAATTTTTACTGTAAGTACACATGGCTCTAAAGGTTCCTCCAGAACTACTTTCCCTGTATTCTGAAGGATCCCATTAAGTTGTGCTTTCAGTTTCCTTTTAATCTATGAGATCTCACATTCCATCCTTGATTTCTTCAGTGACCTTCTGATCATTCAAGGGTGTGTTGTTCAACCTCAAAATATCTGTTTCTGTGATTTCTTTTATTATTAAATTTACAGTTTTCACCTTGTTTGTTTTTTCTATGTATAGTGTCAGCATGTGCATATGTCTCTGTGTATGTGTACATAGAGGATAGAGGCCAGATGTCTATATTAACTATCTTCTTCTATCATTCTCCATCCTATTTTTTTTTTAATTCAGACTTTCTCTGAGTAGCCTTGGCTATTTTGGAACTCACTTTGTAGATAAGGGTGGCCTGAAACTCAAAGATCCTCCTGCCTCTGCCTCCCACCTCCCGAGGGCTGGGATCAAAGGTGTGTGGCACCAGCTCCTTTTTAGTTTTTTCCACCTTATTTTTGAAGCAGGGTCTCTCTCACGGAACCAGGAGCTCACCAATTGAGCAAAACTATCCCAGAGATCCTCCTGTCTCTACTTCCCTATCTAGGGAAACACTAATAGACACAAAAGGACAGCTAGGTCACCATACAATGATAGCAGGTGGCTTCAGTACTACACTTTCATCAATTGTTATGTTATCCAGACTAAAGGTCACAAAGAAAACACCTAATGAACTTAGAGAAGACAAGAATAAACTTAATGAAATCCAAGAAAACAATCAGCTGAATGATGTATTGAAGACAATGGATTCAGTAGAGACAAAAATACCAAAGAACACCCAAACTGAAATTTTAAAAAAATCAGCAAGTCTATTAAAAACACCCAGTGGAAACTTCAGCAGAATAGATTATGTAAAGAACAGAATTTCAAGACCTGAGGACAAAGTAGAATATTAGATCATTCAAAAAGATAATTTTTTAAAACCTTAAAATCAGGCAATGCACTATGTTTGAGACACCATGAAAAGACAAAATTTACAAATTATACTTGGTCATAGAAAATGGAGAATTCCAAGTCAATGGCATAGAAATTGTCCAATAAAATCATCGAAGAAAAATTTCTAAATCTAGGGAGAGAGACGTACGTTCAAGTACAAGAAGCACACAGAATGCCAAGTAGACAGGAGCTGGAAATAAACTCTCTCCATAGTACATGATAGTTAGAACACTCACTGTGCAGAACAAAGATCGTGTATCAAAGTTGCAAGAGGAAAGATACAAGTCATATGTAAAAGCAGACCCATCAGAATGATGGATTTCTCAATGGAAACTATAAATGCCTGGAGAGATAGGAGAACATGCTTCAAGTACTGAGAGATGCCAACCCAGACTAATTTACCTGACAAAACTATCTGTGTCGCCGACTTTTCTGTTCCTGTGATAAAATGCCATGACACAGGTGACTTACAGAAAGAAGGGTTGATTTGGGCTTGTGGTTCCAGAGGGATAAGAGTCCATCATGGCAGGGAGGCACAGCAGCACACAGCAGGCATCATAGTGGGAAGTGGAGAGCTTGCATTTTCAACTGCAAGCTTGAAGCAGAGAAAGTGAACCGGAAGCAGTGGTATGAGACTTTAAATTCTCACAGCTTGCCCCCAAGTGATGTATTTCCTCCAGTAAGGCTGTACCTCCCCATAACCTCTCCAAACAGTACCACCAACTAGGGACCTAGTGTTCAAGTGCCTGAGCCTATAGGAGACATTGCTCAATCACACTACTACAGTATTTATCATAATTGAAGGAAAAAGAAAAACTCCATTTTAAAAACAGCCTAAGTAAACTAATGGTGAGAAAACATTGGATCAAAATGATATCATGGACCAAACAGCTCTAACATATATTTTCAGAAGATTCCATTTAAACACTCCATAACATATTCTTCCCTGTCACCCATTGAAGCTTCTCCAAAAAATACTATATATTAAAAAAGCTTGAAGTTAATAGCAGAAGAAATTCCAGAAAATACAGAAACTAATGGAGATTAAATAACACACTCTTGAATGAAAAACATGTCATTGAAAAATCATGAAGGAAGTGATAAAAGACTTGGAATTAAATGAGAACAAGAACAATGCATAGTCCAACCTCTGAGATACAATGAAAACAGTCCTAAAAGGGAAATGTATAAGTGTCTACATAAAAAAAGAGAGAGGACTAGAGAGATGGCTCAGTGGTTAAGAGCACTTGCTTTTCTTGCAGAGAACCTGGGTTCAGTTTCCAGCACCCACATCGTGGCTCACAAACATCTGTAACTCCTGTTCTAGGGCATCCGATGACGCTCTTGAGATCTCCGTGGGCACTGTACACATGTGGTGGTGCACTTACACACTGGCAAAACACTCATACACATAAAATAAAAATAAACAAAAAGAAAGAATTCAAATTTAATATTCTAATTCAAGAGTTTGAAAAACAAAAATAAACCAAACCCAAAGCAGTTGACAGGAAGGAATAGTCAAAACCAGAGCAGAAATTAATGAAATGGAAAAACACTTAAAAATACAAGGCATCAATGAAAGAGTTGGTTTTTTGAAAAGATAAATAAAATCTACTAAAATCCTTAGTCAAATTATCTGAAAGAAAGAGATAAAAGACCCAAGTTAATAAAATTAAATATAGAGATATCACAACATACATCAAAGAAATCTAGAAAAATCGTAAGGATATTTTTAAAACCCAAGTTGGAAAGCCTATATCCGACCTACTCAAGTTAAACCAAGATAACATAAATAAATTTAAAAAGTGTTTATTGAAAGTGTTCAGCATTATTAGCTATCAGGGGAAACTAGAGCTGCTTTGAGCTTGGCTAAGATCAAAATAAAAAAATGGAAATGCTGGTGAAAATGTGGGAAAAGAGGAACCCTTATTCATCATTTGTGGAGAAGTCACTCTAGGAAAACTTGTGAGGATTTAATTGGGGTTGGGAATTTAGCTCAGTGGTAGAGCACTTGCCTAGCAAGTACAAGGTCCTGGGTTCGATCCTCAGATTTTAAAAAAAGTGTTTCTTGGCTGTTTGTATTCATAAAAGGCTGATAAACACCTTTTTAAAGCCCAGTTATTCCACTCCTGGGCATATACCCAAGAACTTTGCTTCCTACAGCTGAGATTCTCTCCTATCCATGTTTATTGAATCTCTATTCCCAAAAGGAAACCACCTTAATTGCCCAGCAAATGGTGAAGGTTCATACAAATATGGCAACAATGCACAATGGAATTTTATTCAACTGTAAGGAAAAATGAAGCCATGAAATGTGCAGGTAAATGGATGAAACTGAGAAATATATACACTGAATGAAGTCACCGAGGCCCCAATCAAATGCCATGTGTTCTCCTCCATGTGTAGATTCTAGCTCTGAATCTCTAATACTGTGTGTTCAAATTAGAGTTTCTAGAGAGGCCAGAAACATAGAAAGAGGTCACTAGGAGTGGGGAGGACTCAAAGGAGGGTAGTGAGGGAGGGTATGAAAGTAGAGATCGGAATACTGGGAGTGGAAAGGCTTAAGTAGGGCGTGGGGGGGGGATAAAGAAGACAGGGGATTGGGAGAGGGCCAACCCAATAGACAGGGGTATGAAAAAGACATTCGGGAAACTATAATCTTGTAGCCACACTCCCACCCCCACCCTGAAAAAGGTTGGAAGTGAGATGACCCGTGTTGTAGTTAGCATTAACTGTCAATTTGATCCAGCCTAGAATCACCTGAAAGAGTCTCAACTGGGTAATTGTCCTTATCAGTTTGGTCTCTGGATATGTCTGTGAGGGGTTGTCTTGATTGCTTACACTGATGTAGGAGAACCCAGACCTCTGTGGATGGCACCATTTCTTGTGCAGATGCTCCATTCCTTGTACTTGGGCTGTGCAAGAAAGGTATAAATAAGCTTGTGAGTGAGAAAGTAAGCAGTGTTTCTCCATGGTTCCTGCCTCCACGTTCCTATCTTGAGCTCCTGCCATGACTTCCCTTGATAATAGATTATGACCTGGAAGTGTAAGCCTTTACATTTCCCTCCACAAGTGGCTTTTGGTCAGAGTGTTTTATCAGAGCAGTAGAATAAAATCAGAACACTGTATCTGGCTGAAAAAGCTCAACCGCAAAGCCAGGTGTGGGATAATGCCCTATGAGTTGTTGGCCATGGAGGCCCTAGAGACCCTAAACTCTTACTGCTCCTCCTTGGTGCTCACTAGAACTAGATGATAAGACCCTATTGCTGAAGACAACTTGGTTTCATGAGATATAGAAATCAAGCTGGAACTGGGCTTGAGGCTTCTTCCATGTCAGCTAGTCTTTACAGCAGCTGAAGATACTATGTATCTTGCTGGTGGAAAAATGGCATCAATAGTATTACTCAGTTGTGAACCCTATGAACTATGGATTCTGTTGACTTTTCTGCCAACCTGAGCAGATCTTGTGTGCTAGACCTGGAACCTGAGGACACGAAATAATGGGATGAAGCACATCTTAATGTAGGCAACCTCACTTCAGTTTCAGTATGCTTTTACACATGAAACAAAGAAAGCAATGATCCAAAGACGGCTGTTTGAGTTCAGAGAAACATGATCAGAAAAACATGTAAATAAACACCAATACACATACTAAACATTAACAGAGCAGCTCTTAGCCAGAATTTTCTCAGGACAAACTAATTTAAACACAATTGCCCAACATGTACTATAGACTATATCTGGGAAAGCATGAGAGCCAGGCAGAAACCCATATCTAGATTCTGGGCACACTGACCAGATTGGATTCTAGAGCTATGTTCTGACATCCAACAGGAATAAACATGTCTGATAAATTGAATGTAAATGTTTGTCACAGAAGTCACAGAATCACATTCAAGACCAATCCAGGGAACAAAATGCTCCTGAGATAAAAGTCCCTCTACCCTTTTTCCTGGAGTCTCCCTCACAGTTCCCCAAGGCATTGTTCATCATGGGTCATCCTTCTGGCTGTTCTGACAGATACCAACTTGCCAGGCAAGATGTGTCTCCCTATTTAATAATGTCACCAATGTTTGGGGGGGCGGGTTAACCAACCACTCTCTGATTGGAATTGAGGCCCACTCCACAGGAGGGAATCTACTTTGTCTTTAAACCCACTTAAAAGCACATGGCTAGGAAAGTCACAAGACCTAGGAGGTAACTTCATTCTGCTGTTTCAGTAAATTGACTCAGTGTTAAACCACCTTCTAAATATATATGCATATTTAAGCCCACATAAAATTACATCTCTCAGTGTTAGTCAGAAAAGCCTCTTTACAGTGAGCTATGAGGAATGCAGAGACTTACGGCCGCACAGAACACTGAAAGTAAGTGACAGTGCTGAGCCCTGAACAACATCTTCGTCCCATCCCCTCCAAGGTGCAGGGGACTCTGTGAAATAGGGTGTCAAAGACAGTGCAAGTAGGAAGACGGTGAGAACGGCTCTCTGAAATGCCGACTTCTGGGCAGCACACAGCCATTGCAGCCAGGACCTCACAGCAGTTGTGGATGCATTCACCGGGTCTGCACAAGCAGGGGCCCATCAACAGTCAGAGAAGGTTGCAGGAGGGACTCGGGGGACCCTACCCCTCAATGATAAACCAGTTCCTGTAGAAAGATTCAGGGAAAGGGGGCATCATTGCCTTCAGTGGGGTAGCCACTGATGATTCCACCAGGCTTTACTTGATAATCCCAATCCTGGGATCACATAGACGGCTCTGGTTAAACTGGATGGGACACACAACAAAACAAAAGTCACGAGTCTGAGAAAGGGACAGGTCAGGAAGAAAAGTTGTTGATAAACATGGGAGGGAGGTTAAAGAAAGTTAGAAGAGGATAGTCATAGTGCATTACATATGTATGTGACATTATCAAAGAATTGGCTTAAGAAAGAAAAATAAAAGTGGAGAGGAATGCTATAAAAATAAGAGGGAAGAGCAAGAAGTGTTTTTTAACAGGAAAAATGTATTCCCACATTCCTTAGTCAGTGTTCTATTATAGTGAAGAGACACCATGACCACAGCAACTCTTACAAAGGAAAGCATTGCATTGGGGGCTTGTTTACAGCTTAGTCTACTATCCTCAAGGAGGGGAGCACGGCAGCACACAGGAGGACATGGTAACTGAAAGTTTTCCATCCAGCAGATCCACAGGCAGCAGGAAGAGAGAGAACCACTGGGCCTGGCTTGGGCTTCTGAAATCTCAAAGCCTGTCCCCAGTGACACTCTTCCTTCAACAAGGCCACACCTCCTAATCCTTTCAAATAGTGCCATTCCCTGGTGACCAAGCATTCAAATCTATGAGCCTGTGGGGGTCATTCCTATTCAAACAACCACATCCAGTAATAAAAAAAATGTAGTTGAATATAAGTAATACAAATTAAAAACTGTGTCTGTGTCTGTATACATGTATGTGAGTGCACATGCCCTTACAGGCTCATGTAGAGGCCACAGATTATCAGGTGATTTTCTTCCTTGCTCTCCACCTTATGTTTTGAGTCAGGGTCTCTCACTTATCCCATGCTTATCTGTTTTGGTTAGACTTTCTGGCTAGCAAACCTCCAGGATCTGCCTGTGTCTGCACATCTTCCCAGAACTGAGGTTATAGCTGCACACTGCCATGCCTGGTGGGTTTGTTGTTTTTTGTTTTTGTTTGTTTTGTTTTGTTTTACATGGGTAATTGGGGATCTGAAATCAGATCTGAGGGTTTGGGCAGCAAGCATGTTATCCATTAGGGCATCTTCCTAGCCCTAAAAGCTTTTCTAAAAAAAAAAAATAAGATAAAAACAAGTACAACTAACAGTATAAAAGAAAGAGGGGGAGAGGGGAAGAGGGAGAGAGGGGGGTAAGGGGTTAAAAAGAGAAAGATGGGATTTGAATGACTTTTTTCTGAGTCCACTGAAATTGAAGCCTACCAGGAAGATAGGATGTCAGTGAAACCTGTGGGCTACTGTCTTTCCTGTATTTTCTGCTGTTGCTGAACCTGTACTGGACAAGTATCAAACGTCCTCCAGAGCTGTCTGCACTTCAATGATGTTCCTGCTCTGTGCACCAGGGTCCTTTGCTGGCATACTCTGTTCTGTCGGCTGGGCAGGTTTTCCTCCCTCATGAGATTTCCTTGGATACACACCTTAAGGAGGCTAATGTTCTATCTGGGCTGGGGGATTGTCTCCCAAATATGTTGAGAATTGATGAAACAACCCAGGACCGAGACCTGGACAGTTAGACCTGTCTCTGTTCTCCCACAACCCACGGAGCATTAAAGCACCCTGCCTGAGGGTTGACATCAGGAGTGTCAAGAAGTCTGCTGAGCTTTTAGAGTTCTCAGAGCACCTTGGGAAAGAAAAGTGTCTCTGGAGGTTTGTTTGCCTGTTGGCCACATAAGTTCATGGCTATCAGATTCCAAATTTATTCTCAAATGATTGAGGTCAGCATTTAGCTTCTAAGGGCAGGTCTACCTTCTTCTGTAAACCTCACTGCCTGGGCTGAGCCTCGTGACACCTGCACATTTTGGCTTGCCAGCTGCTGCCCCTCACTGTTTTCAATCACTTCTTCCTGTGGCTGTCTATCACCCTGGGGCTGTGGTGGGTTGAACACTAGCTCCCTGACTTGTGATTTTTTTTCCCCCTTCCTCAAGCTGTTTTGTGAAACTCACTTTCAAGCAACAAGTTTTCTCTCAGGATTCTGCTAGCCACAGCCCTCTGAGCTAGAGGACTCACTTCCACTGCTGACCCCTCTCTCCTATCTATCTTTTGCTATCTTAGCAGTGATTTGAGGCTTTCCAGGTCCGATGGGTTATCTAGTGGACAGCACTTTTTCACATAGGCTATCCGATTCACTTGTGGAATAAGCAGGGGAGTCAAGTGGCTGGGGCTCTGTATCCCTTCCCTGTGCTGAGATGCCCTTTGCAGCTGTTCTGTTATCCACTCTATGATTTCCGATGTTCTTCATCTCTTCCTGTCTTGGGAATGCTCTACTCTTGATTATCCCAACTCTTCTCAATCCTCGTGTAACTATTTTTGATGACAAAAAAGCAAAGAATACTATTATTGAAGGTGAGTTTTTCAAATTAATGTGTCCCACCAACACCAACATTCCAATCACCCCTCCTCAGAGAACTTTATTGAGAGTCCCATAACGCACATATGCATTTTGATAATATCCACCTTTTATTTTCCCCCAATTCCTCCCTATCCACAGTACTACTTTTTCCTCCCAATTTCATGTTTTTACTCTCTTGATCCCCCCAAACCCACTGAGCTCACTTAATGCTGTCAGTAAGGGGGGCATAGGGCCACCTACTGAAGCCTGAAGAAGCTTCTCAGGGGCCACATCTCTGAAGAAAACTTACTCTCCCTAGAAGCCAGTATTTGCCAATAGCTCCTCGGCTAGGGGTGGGACTTTATGAGCCCATGCCCCATCCTTCCCAGAAGTGCGGATGGCCTGCTCTTGTGCACATCTGATGCCTGCAGTCACAGCTTCTGTGAATTGATGTGTGCAGTGGCCCTGTCACATCCAGCAAATGCTGTTTCACTGCACATGCCCACAACCTCTGACCCTCACAACCTTAGCCCCTTATCTGTGAGCCAATGAGCATTGTGGGAGATGAGTTATGCTACAAATGTCCCATGTAGAGCTGAGCACTCCACTGTCTCTTATTCTCTGCATGTTGACCAGTTGTGGGTGTCTATATTAATCACCATCTTCTGAAAAATTATCTATTCTTGATGATCTTGACTCTTCTCATCCCCAGTGTTATCTTTAATGACAAAATGTTAATAGCTATTATTGAAAGTGTGCTTTTTAAATTAATGTGTCCTATCAGCACCAAAATTCTAATCTCCCTTCTATAGAAGGCTTCTCTCCTATTTGATACCACTGATCTACAGAAACCCATGGAGTCAAGCCTTCCATCCAATAGTTATGCAGATGGCTCATCAGCTGTATCTTGTGGCAGGGATGGTGCAATCCTGCGCATCCAAATATGAGTATACTCTGGCTGCCTGATGGAGTTCATTATCAAAGGGAATATTCGTTTGATTTTTGTCAGTCAGGTAATGGCAATGGCAGAGGTGCACACAAACCACCCATGAGACAGGAAGGAGGAGTGTGAGGACAGAGCACATAGAGTAGCTAGAGGCAAGTGGGAGAATGGCAAGGATTGCTTTGAAGGTGGTGTTCATGATATCTTTTAGCATGGGACCCCATCCACCAGCAAAAGAGGGTGGTTTGAGCAGGGTCAAGAGACAGGAATAGTGTAAAATGTGCCTGAGAGCAACAGGCCATTTGAGGTGGGTGAAGGAAAAGTCCCCAGAGAAGGGGAGCGGGGAATGGAGCTGGAGAGGACAGGGGAGGTCAGGGCATGAGAGCCTCCTGTGCCACACTGGGGAGCCTGCCACTAAGGGAAGAGAGCTTTACATAACTCTTCATGATGGCTGGCAGGGGCATGCCCGCCTCAGCACGCATGAGGTATTATTAGATGATGATGACCACAGAGACAAACCTGAGAGATTGCAAACTCTGAGCAGAGCCAAGGTCCTTTATGTTGTGAAGCTCCAGAAAGTTATCTGACTCCTCTGCCCCTTTGCAGATTCAGCTGAGGAGTGCAGCCATGGTGGCCGTCCAACCCTACACACTGCTTCCAGCAGCACAGGATGACCCTTTGCATTGGCATAGAGAGCTGGGGCATAGTGAGAAGGGGGCACTGAGAGAGACAAGAGAAAAATGAGACAGCAGAGATCAGATCAGAGAACTGGGAGCCTGGATGTCAATCACCCTGAGAGACACAACCAGATGGAGACTCGGGTTGAAGGAATGCATCCCACAGCATGCAAACCCCCAAGCACATGATTTCCGAGGTGGAGCAAAGGAAACAATGTGGTCAGCTACACCACAAAGTGGAACACCCAGGTCTTCCTTGGTGCATCCCCAACTTTAGGAAATCAGGGATAGAGCATAGTTTCCAGTTAACTATTCATCAATATTCTGACATATCAGGACAATGATAGACTGACTATTCCCAGCAGAGACCCTGTGTCTAGGGACTTAGGGACCTATTGAGAAAGAAGCCACCCTAAAGGGGAAGGGAGCTCACACCCTGATGAGTTGGACCCACCAAGAGACTTAGCCCTCTGCTAGACAGGAAGTCAGAAAATCAAATTCAACTGTGTACATCCTTTTGTAGGAGCAACATGAAGAAAGACCCGTTTGTTCTCACTTGCCTAGAAAGGACACACATGGCAGGCACAATGCCTTGAGGGCTTTAAGAATAGAGTTGTAGTCATATCCTGGGTGTGTGGTCCGATGCCCCATGATGGCCATAAGCAAGAGCAGTCATGTGCTCAGGTATACATGTGAGGCATGCTTGGCATGTCCAGAAATCCCTTGGGAGTGATCTGCCATGGGTGAGGTTACACACAAATTGGTAACAGCAATCAGGGGATTTGGGTGAAGACTCTGAACTTACATGGGGCTTCCACTTACATGGGGAGGCCTGGGTCTGGTGGAGCTCTGCTAGGAAATTGAAAAGCACAGGTTCTCCATAGAAACAGCCACAGGACAGCAGACCCATCTCTTGTCACAAGTTTCATGAGCCCTAAGTGTCCTAATATCTTTTTTCAGGTCTAAGAGAGGGGCCCTTCCTCAACCCTCACCTCTCTACATGCCCATCCTGTGCTGATGGTGCCTGTGAGCAACCTACAGCAGGTTCTGTGTGCCTTTCTGAGCAAGGGGAGGCCCCAAGGCTCTGAGCCAAAGGAGAGCAAACCCAGAGCCCAAGATGGAGGGTATAGATGCAGTAAGCACAGACTGCTGTTTTGCTTTCTCACTGCCAGTTTTCTGAATGTTCCAACCAGTCGTTTGAAAAGGGTAAAGCTGCTTTTTCTGAACCAACTGTGAAAAGTCAAATAAGCTGTGTAAATGAAGGCAGTCAACAGGCCTGGCTCTTAGGACCAGCTTGTGTGTTCTCTTTCTTGTTGGTGCTCCTGGTGTGTGTATGTGTGTGTGTGGGGGGGTGTTAAATAATATTATGTAATAAACCAGAGTCTTGAGGGCAGCCAGCATGCTATGCAGAGGTAGCTCCCCTGAGCAGCTGATATGACAGGTTGGTGTAGCCCAGCCCCCAATCTAAGCCATCCACAGTTCATGCTGCCCCAACTCATGGAAGAAGATGCGCATGGACATTTTCCCACTCACTCACACTACGTCTTGGCTCATCAAGCAAGAGTGACTGACAGCCCCCAAAGGCTACTGAGATCAACTATGTGAAAGAAGGGTCCGGAGAGGCCTCCTCCACCTGTTACTCTTTTCTTTATCACTTCGTATCCAAAGGGTCCCTAAGCCCCGAGTAAAGGGTCAAGTGCAAATCTGGTAAACCAAGCCGCCCTAGCAGTTGTCAGGTTAATTAGCCTTCAGGAAAATTATGTGGCTATCTGAGCAGAGTGGAGTTGCTATGGACACAGGGACAGGAGGTGCATTTAGAGTGGAGCCTCATCACATCACCCGATAAAAATAAGACTGGGGCTTTTTAATAGAATGAGTTACTTAAGTTTTATATTTAACAGGGGACAACACCAAAGCTATTACTGGTTTTCAGAATATTTTAGGAATCTGGACTGCCTGCTCCTGCATATGTCAACAGCCATCACTGCATGTGCTGTGGAGCGCAGCAGTGAAGCACTGGATGGCCATGTACCACTCTCACCCCAATACCGAGATGAGAGAGGGCCCTTCCTTAATTGGGTGAGGGATTTCCGAGGTGTTTCAGAGAATGGTCCGTTGAGAACTATGCTGTTCAGCGATGCCCCTTTGCATGTGCTGTACCACTCCCCATAAAAACCACGCGGGCTAATCACCCCACCTTTCAAATGAGAAGAAATGAGGCTCCGAGAGGTCCAAAACTTACCCAAGATCACACAGCTAAGAAAGGATACCATTAGAATTTCAATTCAGGGGTCTCTCTAACAAAGCCCATCACTTTATAAAATGTCACCACAGCAGTGACATCTGCACAGGAAGGAATGGGAGATGAGGTAAACCCAAGGAGGGGCGGGCACCTGCGTCATTTGAGAGGCAGCCTGTGGGCCTTGCTGTACTTTAGTTTCGTTTTGAAAGGGGGTGTATTCCAAGAAGAACTCCAGGGATTCTGACTTGTCCTCACTAATGAATACCTCACTAATTATAGGAAATTAATTCCAAACCAACTTCTCTGCATTGCTCAACTTTTTGTTACTGTAACAAAATCCCTGAGCCATCAGCCTCAAAGAGGAAGGCTTCGTTTTGGCTCATGGTCTCTGGGGTTTCAGCCTGTGGTGATTCATATGGTGGGAACATATAATGGAAGTCTGTTTACCTCATGGTGTCCAGGAAGCAGGTAGGGGAGAGGAGGTGGGAAGAGACTGGCATCCCAATACCCTCTTCAAGAACACACCTCCAACAACCTGACTTCCTCCTCTTGGGCCTTACCTCTTAAAGAGTCCTCCATCTTCCAACAGCACCACAGGCTGGGGGCCAAGCCTTCAACACAGAGGCCTTTAGAGGCCATTCTATGTGCAAACCACAGCATTCTCCAAACCAATCATTAAGTGACTGGGATGCTGGTTCCCAAGGCAGTGGGAGTGTGGTTAAAGCGAGATTCCAAGCTGAACATCAGTCAGAGCATGCCTCTGCTCTTGCACATGTCAAAGTTTAGTCTATGAAATCAAGCTGGGAGTCCAAAGTGAAATTCTTCCATTTCTGGGTTACTCAGAGTTACTCTAGGTTACTGCTGTCCTGCAGAAGGATACTTCCAAAAGTCCTACTTTATTAATTTAATTTTTCTTTCTGTGAAGACCTATGTGATAGACTCCATCTCTGGCCACACAGCTTCAAGGGATCTAAGAATGCATGTTTAGGGCAGAACTAAAAGGGATGATAACCAAGCATCAGTCAACTGAACGAGAGAGGGACAGATAATATGCAGAAGCCATTGACTGGAGGCTCAGCCCCAGACCTGAGCAGGAGACTCAAGACCACAGGGGACGTGTGGCTAAGCCGTGGAACTTGCCGAGGAGTTTGTCTAGGCTTCCAGCAGCCTTCAGTGAGAGTGTGGCATAAAGATGAGGTTGGCATGTAAGTGAGGTGGCATCCAGGTCTTATGTACACAGGACAGGATCTGGGATCAGCTGCCACCTACCATGCCGTGTTCCTTATCCTTGGTGCTATTCTCACCTATTCTGGCCTCAGGATGTGCCCCTTACAGTTCCTGCATTGGCGTTCTACCAACAGATTAAGAACCGGATTGCAGGACAATGAAACTAGATGTCAGACTCAAGTTGTCTCCTCAGGTGGCCTTTGTGAACCTATTTCACACTCATAGATATGTATCCTTCTTATATATTTATAACCATTTGTAAGTATCCCTTCTGTGTGCGTGTGTGTGTGTGTGTGTGTGTGTGTGTGTGTGTGTGTGTGGTGTGCACTTCCACGTGGGCCATGGTGCACATGTGTGGTTAAAAGGACAACTTGCAAGAGTCCTCTCCTTCTACCATGTGGGACCCAGGGATCAGACCCAGGTCATGAGGTTTGGTTGTGAGCACCGTTTCATACTTGGCTATCTCACCAGCGCAGGCTCCTTTCTATACCCTTTTAAAATAATTTTTTAACCTCAGGGAATAGACATGTTCTACTTAAATGATACCTGAGAGGATAAAGTGGGTGTAGGGTAACTATAGAAATGATTTTAGTAGTTTTTAGCTATAATATTAGCCTAGTGAAAGTTAACTATCCAGGCTGGAGAGGCGGCTCGGCCATTAGAGGCACTTACTGCTCTTGCAGAGAACCCAGGTTTGGTTCCCAGAACTCACGCTGGGTAGTTCACAATCACTGTAACTTCAGCTCTAGAGGATCCAGCGCTCTTCTGGATTCCATGGCCACCATACACATGCATATACTCACAGACACAGACACACACATGCACATAATTTAAAAAAATTTTAAATAATTTTAAGTTGGTTGAAACTACAGAAATTTTCTGAGACATTTGGTAAGTTTTTTGTTTTTTTTTATTTTTTTTACAGAAAAATCATTTTGCAGCTAGGGCTATAGCTCAGTTGATTGGTTGCTTGTTTACATCCATGAATTCCTGAATTCAGTCCCCAGCACCACAGAAAACCAGGCTTGTTAGTACATTCCAGTAAAACAAGTTCTGGGTATTCAGAAGTTCAAGGTCATCCTTGATTACACAATGAATTTGAGGTCACTTGGGATAGATGAGACAAATACACACACACACACACACACACACACACACACACACACACACACATACACACACATTTTGTCCTACTGAAATAGTCATTCAGTGTCTCCTTGGTACATAAGGAAAATTGTGGTAGCCTCTGAAAATTTGGCTTCTATTTCTAAGCAATGCTGTGAGAAGGCTTTGGACCTGTGCAGAATCTATAAGGCCCAGTTCTGCCTCTTACAGCCTGTGGTAAGCCTCATACCTTCTTGAAGATGAATGGTTACAATTAGAGGCCAAGGGTGAGCTGAAGTGGGAGAAGGGCATGACACCACTTTCACCTCTGGGTGAAAGTCATGGCCAGAACTGTGAGCAGGAAAAGGTGAGCCCATCCCTCCTTGCCCCCACAGCCTTCATTTTGCTGGCCAGCCCCTCGCCTATATCCCCTGTCCTGGGAGATAGGCCCTCCGCAGCCATGAGCTCTTTCCATGAATAGGTCTTGAGAGTCACTTGTAGACCAGCATCATCACCTGCCACCACGCCTTCCCCATCTTTCTTTACCCTTTGCCCTCTAAATAAGGAAGCCAGCATGGTGGGGCCAAGGACTGCTGCCCAATTTGGGTCCTGGGTGGCCTCTGCTCCCTCTTCCCTGGGCCCCCAGCCAGCTCCACCCTCCCGCAGAGATGCTCCCTGCTAACTTCATTCCTGCCTCATAGTTGGAATGACAGTGCCTCTCAGAATCCCTGGGGAGTGGGGAGGGTGGGGAGGGTCTGGGGAGGCAGCCAGGCCCAGGAGCAGGTTAATGTTACAGCCCTGGGTAAGTGAGCTGGGCGGGCTGACGTCAGGGTGATGATGGGTGGAGGGGAGGGCTGGGTTGCTGAACTATAATGATAGGTCAAATCAAATAGGATCACCTCCGGACGGAGCCCTGCAAACTGGATAGAGAGCGTCCCCAAGCCATGGTCCCTACCAGCCGCAGCTCAGTCTGGGTCCCTCTACTCTCAACCCGAGTGCCTGAAGCAGGCTTTGGTTTCATGTCAGCAGCCTTCATCTGCCTTCCAAAAATAAGCCCCTGCCACCATGCCGAGGGGAGAAAAACAAGAAGGGCGGTATTTTTAGGGCCATTAATTCTGACCACGTGCCTGAGAGGCAAGGTGGATGGCCCTGGGACAGAGGCTGTTCATCACTATGTTCCAGGGAGTAGGACGTGTTCAGGGCACGCTGCAGACTCTCGTCTTCTTAGGCGTCCTAGTGGGCATGGTGGTGCCCTCACCTGCCGGCGCCCGCGCCAACGGCACACTCCTGGACTCCAGAGGCTGGGGTACCCTCTTGTCCAGGTCCCGAGCTGGGCTAGCTGGAGAGATTTCGGGTGTGAATTGGGAAAGTGGCTATTTGGTGGGCATCAAGCGGCAGCGGAGACTCTACTGCAACGTGGGCATCGGCTTCCATCTCCAGGTGCCCCCCGACGGCCGGATCAGTGGAACACACGAGGAGAACCCCTACAGTGAGTGTCACCAGCAGACAGATGGGGTGCGTGCTGGCTTGGGCACAAGCAGAGTCAAAAGATGAAGGAGCATTGCTCTGGTGGGTGGAGCTGCACTCTAAAGGGAACGTGCAGGACAACGTTTAGATGGCTCGATCCCACCCTCCCCTACCCAGATAGAAGTCCAGGCCCAGTAGACCCAGACCTGGGCATCTTGGTGTACTTAGCCATCATCCCGGGTAACTCCATCCTGGTGGTACTAATTACTCCAGTGTTAGTGGCCCATCTCTGGACCTGGAGTCAGCCTGAAAAGCTAACTGCACTGGTAAGGAAGATAAGTTGTTATATTCCATCCCAGTTAGACCCACACATTTCAATACAGCTGTCCTCTTTGAAAGGGAAGGGCAAGTGGTCTGAAAAGTGCCGTTCTGAAACACATTCTTTTCACTGTGCTTCCTCTAATGTCAGGTGCCTGCCTTCATGGACAGTCTTCCAGCCAAGGCAAGGTTGGGCTATGGGGTCCCAGACAAGCCATCTGGCTCTGTGTAGCTGCAGGGTCTGTGAACTGAGTTGAAGGTTGTAGAGCAGACATTAAACCGTGACAATCAAAATTGATTGATTGATTGATTGATTGATTGTGTGTGTGTGTGTGTGTGTGTGTGTGTGTGTGTGTTGCTGAGGATTGAACCCAGGGACCCAGGGCATACTATGCAAGTACTCTATCATTTTGAGCTATATCTCCAATGCCCATCTTTTTCACCCAAGTCAATGGCCTCAAATGACAGATTCACTGAAAGCCCAGATTCAAAGCTAATCTTAAATAGATGTTTGAATGTTCCTTGTGATCCCCAATTCCAATGTAAAACTTTTTCATGCAGAACTGAGTGTGCTACAGGGTGTGAACAGAACTGAGTGTGCTACAGGGTGTGGCTGGTGTAGCAGCCAAGGGATGTTGTGAGGTTAGAGAGATTGAGGACAGAAGTGATGGAGAGGCTGAGCCTCTAGAAGGGGGACAACTGGGTGCCTCTGAAGGATCTGAGTCTCCTCTCTCACTTCTATGAACATGAATGTGTGCTCTCCATTTCTTTGTCAGGCCTGCTGGAGATTTCCACGGTAGAGCGGGGTGTGGTGAGCCTCTTCGGTGTGAAAAGCACCCTCTTCATCGCCATGAACAGTAAAGGAAGACTGTACACCACGGTGAGTTCCTCGGGAGAGGGGAAGCTCCAGGCTGCAGGAAGCCTGCAGCTCACACGGCTGAAGACAGCGCACAGACAACACTGAGAGCCGACTCTTTTTTTGAGGAGGAAGAAAGAAGGGCAGTGAAAGAAGCCCTTGCTAGCCAGGCACCTTGGAGCTCATGCTTCCTCTATTTCCCAGAGAAACACCTGCACAGGCCTGGGCTTCTCCCAGCCCCACCTGCCAGGACCTTTGTCCTTAAAGAAGCCACAGTTCAGAGAGCTCTTGGCTAGGACAAATGTGCATTCTGACATAAAGTTGTCATGTGGGCTCACAGTTGGGTCTGAGTGGCTGAACTCAAGAGGCCCAGAGAGGCAGGCCTGTGGGTCAGCCTGTGTGTGCTGCCCACATGACACACCCCTCCAGGAGACACTCTGCTGGAGTGCTGCAGGAGGCCTGCAGAAGGAGGCTATCTCTCATCTTCATTAGTGTCTTGAGAGACTTTAGCCTGAGTTTTATGTCCTCTGGTTGCTGATCCCAGGGACTACAGAAGTATCCTCCTCTGTCATACCTTCCCAGCAGGCATCGGGCCCCACCCCTCCCTCTGCACCATAGATCACTATGGGAGGGCAAAGTCTGAGAGATTTGGCCCCGTGGTGTAAGGACAACCATTAAATGTGTTTGTTAAAACCCTGGCTTTCTCTGACCCACTCACTTCCAGGGCTCTCAGCCTGCAACTTGGCCTATTCCAAAACATGTGTTAGGAGAACATTCTAGGGAGTTGATAAGCCAAGAGGCCTTTGACAGAAATAAGGAAGCTGGATCTAGCTACATGGTAGAGCGCTTACCTAGTACATACCAGGCTCTACGTTCAATCCCTGGCACCAAAAAAGATGTGGAGGGAGATGGGGGAGGGGAGCCAATGGCTAAAAAGGAAGGGGCCTTGGATCCACTAGAGGAGTCCACAGGAGAGTGTAGGGCCTGCTCCTCTGTCTCTTGAGGGGACAGAAGAAGGGTTAAGAAGGGAAGAGCAGACCTGGGACAAGTGCTGGCTTCCTAAGGAAATCTCCCAGCAAAGAAAGTCTGGAAAATAATCGAGTGAGCTGGTCAGAGCTTCTCAGCTTCCAAACCTTTCAAGCAGGTGTCAAAGTTGCTTTATGGTGTATGCTAAAACCAGCACCTCTCCAGCACAGTTCTGTGGACACCCATGTGCACTCATCGTTCTGGGAGCCTGTTAGATGCCGAGGTTTCCAGGACCTGCTTCAGAAACTCAGCAGCCCCAGGCTAGAGACTGTCAGTCTGTCTGGTTCAGGGTTCAGGTTTTTGTTTTGTCTTTGATTATGTTTTTAGAGGTGCAGGTAGTTGTGGGTGCTGCAAGGCATGTGGAAAACAAGGAAGGATGTCAGACCTGCCTGGTGTGAAGCAAGGCCTGAGGGCATCAGAAGAAGAAGACCGGGCCTAGATGGAATTCTCAGATGCCAGATGTACCACTCTCTGGGACAGTGGCAGGGCAGGAAGCAGCCTGTGACCACCTGAGGCTTTAGTAGAACAGGCACCCCTTCTATGGAGTGAGTCCTCCTAAAAGCTTCTCCTCCTCAGCCCCCATGGCATCCAGAATTCCATCAGCCAGGAGATCCGGGACAGCTGGGTCTATGACTCTGGGTGGGCATTTTGGCAGGCAAATCTGCCAGAAGCCCAAATTCTAAAAACACTTCTGCCACCATAATTAACAGATTTTTTTTTTCTCAATTAGAAAATAGTTCAGTTATGGCAAGGGAAAGGGACATAAAAAAGGGTAAATGCATCCACTTCCTGCTCCAAATCTCTGCTTCTAAGAGAAGCAGAGGACTTGGAGCGTACATTGTGGCTACCAGAGGAAATGCTCCCTGAGGGTAGACCCTCCCACGGCAGCAAATTTCTCTGAAGTTTGAGCCACTCAGACTCAGGTTCTAAAGGTGTCTGGCGTGCTCTCTCACTAAACAGCCATTGCCAGGGAGAAAGGGGGACTCTCTGAGAGGAGACTCTGGTTTCCATACCCAGCAGCCTGGAAGTATGTGTTCTTGGTGGGGGATTCTCCCTAGATCCCAGCTAGAGATCGAAGCTGGCTGGACAGCAGTGCTCCAGCTAGGGCACCTGATGCTGTGTGTGTGGCTGGGGACCAGATGCTGCTGAACATCCCTCCCTATCCCTCTCCCGGCCCTCAGCAGCAGTTATCACAGTCTAAAAAAACAATTGCCAACTGATCCCAGGAGCCAGGAAGACTCCTGCTGGGTGGTGATTTCATTCACACTATTTCCCTTTAAGCCCCCCTGAGGTGCCTCCTCCCTCAAGAAGATCAGCTGCTGTAACCTCTAAATGGCTGTTTCTCATGGTGGGGGAGGGGAGACTGCTGAGGAGGAAGAGGCAGCCACCGTGTGGTGGGAGGAAAGGGCAAAGAAAAGCTCCCTAGAAGTGGTCTTCCTCCTTTCAGATGAAGGAGCATGAAGCTTAGAGCCTGTTAGGCTCTCTCTACAGATGGCATAAGCAGCCCGGTACTGAGCACATACAGATTATCTGCGGTCCTGTAGAGTGGTTATAAACATTGTCCCGCAGTGCCCTGGAGAAGCATTTGGTTTCAGCCTCCCTTTGCAGGTAGAGACACAAGATGTCCACAGTCTCTGGCTCTGTGCCCTCAGCCAGTGGCATCTGTGTGCAGAACCATCTCTAGACTCCACAGATGATGCATAGGAAGCTTGCAGGAGAAGCTCATGTGACAGGGCGGACTGGAACTAGTGTTCCCATTGCTGCCCAGTCCTACTCTCTAGCTGCTGGACTTACTTCGGGCAAAGTCACTGAGCTTCTCTCAGCCTGGATTTTTGCCATCTTGGATGTAGACTGGAGCAGAATATGAGTGAACTCCAACATTCTCACTCCCCTTAAAATCCAGAAAGTCATCAAAGATCCCCTCCTGAAGGTGGTTCTGTGGCTATCCATTGAGAAAAATAAGTGTTGCACTTTGAAGAGTTTATACCATGTTCACATACAATCAATATGATCACAGTGACATGCAAACCTCCCATCTCCTCATGTGTCCAGGAGTAATAGGGACACATGTCCAAAGCACATCCAGGATGAAGATTATTAAAGACAGAGATGGCTTAGCTAGGCATAAAGACAAGAGGATGGGTGTGGTAGCACCGCCCCCCTCCCCAACTTTTGGGACCATTTTTACCAGAAATATTTCACACCAAACACCCAGTACTTTTGCACTGGGGGAGTTAAAGGCTATTTCTTTTTAAATGGATTTGGCTGTGCTTAGCCCTACATGGAATTCAAGACATTGTCATGCTGGTGCTTGAGAGTGGCAGGCCCAGGAAATGTGATCTGGTGGAATTATTTTCATTTGTTCAAGTCATAATATATGGTAGCTACTTTTAACACGGTGTTTGCTTGGCTGATGCCTTTCTCACCAAGCCAAAGAACCAGTGTTCCTGATCCATGGGAACTCAAAGCTCAGGGGTGTGGCACAAAGCACCACCACAGACCTGTGGAAATCACTGTCAGCCTGGAGCCTGGAGAGGCACCAGTGGGTTCAGGGAGCTGTCTTGTGGTGCTGTCATGTCACAAGCCACCTGAATGTCCTGCAGGATGGGGAGTTGGCAGAAGCAGGGCCAGGTAGGAGGTTCCTAAAGAGCATGAGCTCTCAGTTCCTACTTCAGGTTTGTAAGTTCTGGGAAGGCCAGGGATAGAAGACAGGTTGGAGAGAAAGGACAGAATGGAAGCAAAAGCAGTCAACTTAAAACAAAGCAAACAAGTGGGGGCATCGGGACAGATTCAGATCATCAAAATCTGATGGGCATGGTGGCTGAAATGTGGCTGGGAGCTGGTCTAGAGCACAAAGCCTTGGGTTCCGTTTCCAGCACTGTCCCTGTCAAAAATATCTACTGAGCAGAAAGCAAAGTGAAGTGTAGCCTCTCTTGATATCCTCAAATATCCAGATATTCCAGGAGACCCATGGAGCCCCAAATCTCTAGGTGCAGGAGTGCCTCATAAAAATACTGTAACATCTCTATGTGACTTGAGTGCATCCTTCTAGACATTTTGACTCATCATTTGATTACTTTTAACACTTAAATAAAATCTAAAGGATACATAGATAGATATTGTACTGGTTTTTTTAGGGAACAATTTGTTAGGGAATAAAAAAATCTATGCATGTCTAATATAGGTGCAATCTTTTTCCAAATATTTTTGATCTGTATTCAGTTGACTCTAGGGTTACAGAACCCACAGATATACATGGTCATCTGCATATGCACTTACAGTGATGCAGATGTTTCAAAAACGGTGATTCTTAGCCAGACTCATTCTAGACAATGGGATGTGGGCAATGCCCATAGTCCTTAATCCAATGGCTCAGCTCCTCTCCCTTCCTCTGCTCTGCTCTCCACCCTAAGGCCTGATTTCCTCTTACCAGTTTGCAAACAACACACAAAAACCTCTCCCTTAACCACTATCCAGATCAGAAATAAATTCTCCTGGAAACTGGCTGGGCGAGTTCCTCTCCAGAGACACCCAAAGTTAGAACAGAGGGAAAGTAGGTGGGTGGAGGGGGCCGCATCATCATGAGAGACCACTGCTTCTGATCAAAACTCCTCCCCCCACTTCCTGGCCCATTTTGTACCCTGTACTCCTCTGCCATTTTAAATAAATTACTTATGTGGGTAATTTATGTGGGCACATGAAAATGATTTAAGAAGGAAGAAAAAGCACAAAAGATTCCCACAGAACTTAAATTATTTCATTCCTACCATTGTCTTGATGCCTATGAGTTCCTCCTGAGACACAACCTGTGTGACCAGTTCCTTGTGCACCATTCCGTGAATAACCTGTTTGTGCATGCGTGTATGTACTGGTAGCTTTAAAAAGTCACATTACAGAGGTTCAAGGCTTTTTAAATTATGTGTGTGTGACTGTTTTGCCTGCATGCATGTCTGTCTGTGTACTACCTGTGTGCTTGGTACCCTCAGAGGCCAGAAGAGGGTGTTAATACAGACAGTTGTGAGCTACCATGTGGGTACTGGGAATTGCACCCAGATCCTCTGTAGAACATGGGTTCAAACTATGCATCTTTCGCTTGGTAATATGTTTCTGGGACAGTCCAGTGTCAATGTGCAAAAGGTTTTCTTTTCATGGCTTAAAGCATCCCATAGTGTAGCTCAGTCATAGCTGAGACAACTGCTCCCCTCTTAGCAGAGACTGACTGTTTGGGATTCTTACTATTAAAAAAGTGTTGTGCCAACTTTTGTACACATGCGGGAATTGAAGGCCAAAATCTGTTTCTAGAAAAAGAATTGCTGATCATCAGTTATCTCCATTTTCAAAAATAATTCTAGTAGATACTGTGAATTGCTCTATATAGAAGTAATAACACTACACACCAAAGAACAGTGAGAATCTCTAGTCTCTGGGCCTTACCAGTTACAGTATCAAATGTCTTTCTCCCTGCAATCTGACCATTGATCCCTGGCATATTTGTCTGGGGGTAGGAGTTGGAGTCTACTGGAAAGAAGCACATCCATAGGGCTCAGGTGCTCTTTAAATGCTGGTGGAGGCATCTGCCCCCAGGGCTCTGGAGTAGGATGGCAGGTTCTCTACCACCCCATGATAGCAACACGAAGGGAGACCTATGTGTCCCCATTGCTGGTGAGGCTGGATGTACAGACTACTGAAGTATTTCTCTAATTATTCTTTTATCAATAAAAACTTGGGAGTCTGATATCTGGGTAAAAACCTGATTGATCAGAGAAGTAGCAGAGAAGAGACCTCTGCTCTCTCTCCTTCCTTGAGCCTAAAAAAGGCTGAGACTCTTTCTACTCTCCCTACTTCTTCCTGTGTCTCTCTATATGTCCTGGGTCCTCCAAAACCTCTATGGCTAATTCTGATCAGCTAGCAGCTAGCTCCACCCTCTGATTCAAGTAAACTTTATTGGCAGTCTCAGGAGTGTCAGAGTGCAATCATAATATCCCACAATATTTCCCCCTTTTATGTAAATAAAAAGAAAAGGTTTTAACTCTAACACAGTAAAACTAAATAAGGAGAATTAAAACAATAAGGAGAATTATCAGGTAAGAATTATATTCACAATTTCCAGTCCATTTGCATTTGGCAGATTAAGAGGAAACACTCCATTATCTATCCTATCTTGGTGAGTCCAAAGTTTTGTATCTAATTCACTCTCTACCCTAACTTGTGTTACCATCCTAAAAATATCTTTTTAGAGCTCAAAACATTTTTTTTACATAAACAACTTAAGCTTTTATGTTTCTTGACTTCAATAAACTTTACATCTCTTATGTAAGTTTCTTTTTTTAATTTGGTAACAAGGAAAACTATAAAACAATAACTATCTAGTATTCGACCCCATTATAGACCCGAGAAGGGTAAAATATTACCTGAGTAAACAGGAAGTGCAGAGCAAACAACTTCCAGAACTATAGAAATGACAGAGAGAGCTGGCTGCCTGGACAGTCACCCAAGGTTCCTCTGCAATGTTGGGGCATCCATCTTCAGCCTACAGGTCTAGAATACCTGACAGACTATTTTGTGAAGCAGGCATTTTGAAGGATTGTTCTACTTTGTCCTGGCAAAGTTGGCAGTTGACTTCTTATGTGTCCTGATTGACCAATTTTGACAGCATTCTGTCAGCAGTCAATGCAAAAGTAGTTTCTTTACCCAATGGCTAACGTTGACATAAATGAAAGCACCATATGGAGGAGGTTCTCTGAAGGCCATCATCATTTTTTGAAGTAAATTAGTGCTGTCAGGAGCAGATGTGTTTCACTGTCATAAAAAAAAACCCTTATGTTATTAAAACATTTTAAATGTCACATTCTGTAGATCTCTGAAGTGTTTGAAGACCACCTATCTATCTAAAATATATCTCTGATTGACCTTGAAAACATACCCAACATGACTATGTTTGATTGTTATAGATGACTGACTACTAACCTGCATTTCTTAATTTTGCTAGTTTTCAGAGACTAGAACTGCCAGATGAAGCATTGATCTAAGTAAAACTTGGGAGTCAGATATCCAGTAAAAACCTGTTTGATCAGGAAAATGGTGGAGAAGCAACCAGTAATCTCCATTCTCTCTCTTTCCTTGATCCAAAAAGGGCTTAGACTCTTTCTAAGCCTCTCCCTACTACTTCCTGTGTCTGTTTGTATGTCCTGGGTCCTCCAAAACCTCTATGGTCAGCTAGCAGCTAGCTCTACCTTCTGATTCAAGGTACACTTTATTGGCAGTTTTGGGAGTACCAGAGTGTGATCAAAATATTCCACAACAGTTTTCTTTCAGAAATCCAAGGACACCTCTGGTACCAGGGAGAAGTCATAGAGCCATTGAACTGTGGTTGCTAGTACTCATGTATATACATGCATGCATGTGCACATGCATGCATATGCCTATGCCCACATGATAGCCAGAGAGAGACACAAAACAACTCCCTCTACAGCTCTCTGCCTAGTTCTCTGGGGAACCAGGTTCTTTTTCTCTGTAAAGTGGCTATTATCTCAGGTGCACGTGACCCCAGAGAATAGTGTGGACTATGAAGCTCCACTCACTTTCTGGGCTCAAAGTGAAAACTGAGAATGAGCCTTTTTTCTTTAAGGGACTGCAGACCTTGGACAGAAGAACTATGGGTGGAAAAAGACTCAAGAGCTCATTTGTTTCTCTGTTCCTGCACCCACTACCCCAGCAGCTCCCTGGCACCACCACCCAGTTTGCATGAAGGAGAACTGAGGCTCTGAGTGGAGGAGACTGTCCAAGCTCACACTATTGGGAAATGGAAAAGTCACTGAGGGGAGCCCTGGGCCTCTGTCCTGCTCCCAATGTATCGTTAACATAGCTCAGCATCACCCTCCCTGGTCTCTGCTCCGCATAGAACACATTCTCACCCGAAAAGTGGGTAGAAAGCACCACTACCTGGAAGTCTGGAGGTCTGCTCCAATCTCTTAATATCACCCCTCTGTGTTCCTTGCCTTGGCTTCCTCCTGCTGTAGGAGGGCAAATGAGAGGAACTGTAAGTGCCTCCATTTTAACCTCTTACCTTTCTCCCTCTGCAGTGGAAGCCCTGTGGTAGTGTCTTTACAAAAGGAAGGAAGGGAACACAGAGGAAGGGCCTCCTCTGCGTGGCTCAGCTGGGGTTTTGGCACTTCTTAATTATCACTGGGTCTCTGCTGTCTGTTCATCTTCACAGCCCAGCTTCCAAGAGGAATGCAAGTTCCGAGAAACCCTCCTCCCCAACAATTACAACGCTTACGAGTCAGACCTGTACAGAGGGACCTACATTGCACTGAGCAAATATGGCCGGGTGAAGCGGGGCAGCAAGGTGTCCCCCATCATGACTGTTACTCACTTCCTCCCCAGGATATAAGGACCCACAGATGAAGGCTCACAAAGTGACAGCTGCATCTTTTCTGTTGGAATTTTCCACAAGAGAACAATTATGCTCGTATCCTGTTGACTTCTGAGTCTGGCTTATCTTGTGCCTCAAGAGACTGGAGTTGGTTTCCTTGGCCACTGGACTGCATGGCATGTAACCCACATGACCGAAGGGTTGCACTTGACATTTCAGACTGCCAGTGGATCATGCACTTTAACCTCCCCTAAGGAGAGACAGAATGGATGACACTTGTGACATGTGGTCCCATGCATAAGGAAAGGTCGAGATGGGAGTGTGCCTGTGTCCATGCATGCCCATATGTCTTCCTGTAGATCCTCAGAGCAAAGGCATTTCAAAATTTTCTTTCTCTGACATTGTCACTGCAAGAACCTGCCTACCAGAGCATCACTTGTCAAGTCAGCAGGATTGAGGTGTGCCTCCTTCTGCCTTGTTCTGATCATCCATCCATCCTGAGGCATTAACTGCACCAGTTGTCTGAGTGACAGTGAGCGGCTGTCTTTTATGTGTAGGGAGGAAATGGGGGTATAACAACTAATGGCAAACTAGAAAAAAAATAACTGGCACTGGGCTTCTGAGAACACTATGATGCATTGGAAAAAGGTGATAGAACAGTGTCTGTGGCCATTGGGGAGATCTGTGGAGGCAGAGGGACTGGATGTCCTGTAGAGAGCAGTTCTGCCTGAAGGTCTTTGAGCCGTGTGTGGCTCTAAGAACAGGCCAGCACCAGGCTGCCTGCCCATAGCGTTTCCTCACTTTGAACCAGGTCTTATTTTAACCTCGGATGACAAGGATCCTAATAATGGCAACCTCCCTGGCAAGGGAGGGCAGTGTGCAAATTAGGGCATGAAGGAAGTCCAGAGGCTTTGGACTCGCCATGGTGATCCCTCTCCAACTATGTCCAGGAAACTCGCCCAAGTTCTCACCTGATACCCTCACTTCCTCCTCACTTGTCCTAATCTTACATACACAATGCCACCTGGATGCTGTAGAATGGGTATTGTGACCTCTGTCGTGTGCCCCTCTTCCTCACTACAGTAGGAGAGGTGTGATAGTCAAGGCCAAGCTGAAATGGCTCCTTGTTCTTCAGTGCCTTCGTGCCTCTTGTCCTTTCAGAGTATTTTAAACTGAGGTTCCCCGAGGGACTATAAATGTGGTCTGCCTAGAGCCTGCAGATTCCTGAACTCTTGGAATGTTCCTAAATCTGATACCAGAGAGAGCCGAATCAGTGCACAAATATTTTCAGCATATGTTACAAAATGACCTGACACCCTCTGCTACTCTTGGGAGCCCTGACCTGCAAGACAATCCCTCATCTGTTGCAAATACCTCAGTCTTCAACATACCTCTCTATTCGTAGATTCACCCCTCTATAGACAGATCTAGACTCAGGGATTCTGAGCTGAAGATGGGGTTGGCAATGCAAAAGAGAGACTCCATTCTGGCTTCCTCCTTTGTCCTGCAAGTGTCAGGGTGGACATATGATAGGTGAGGAGGAAAGGCCAGAGCGAGGTGAGATAAATTAACAGATGGTAGGACATCCCCAAGCTTTGGATGGAAACTAGAAAGAACCGAGTCTTGGATCAGGTATAAGGGGGAAAGAAATTGGTCCATCTTAAATACTGGGATGTTGGGGTGTAAGTCAGCTGGGAAGGAGAAAGCCACACTCCTTTAAGACATCTTTGCCAGCACCACCAAGCTCATTACAGGGTTTGTCAGAAATGAGGCCAGTTGGAATTTCAAGTGTGTTCGTTCCTGATGGAACTATAAGGCCAGGATGGCTGGGGCTGTGGTCTGCGAGAGAGATAGGAGAAAATGTTTTAAGCCCCAAGACAATCAACCACCAGCCTCCCTTCTTACTTCCCTCCCTTCCTGTCTTCCTTTCTAGACCTTTAAGCCTACATGCCTTGAGCCAACATACTCTGGAAAGATTGCTAGATCTTCCCCACTTCATGAAGCTGCTCAAATCATAATAACAAGGAGTTTTATCAATTGCCCACTTCCACCTTTCATGGTCAGGGTAAGAAGGAGGAGATACAGGACCCTGGGTGGGGGGCAGGCCCGGTGTTTGGCTGCCTGGGAGCCATACTGGCATGAGGGTTTCCTATGATTGGTGTCAGTCCTGAGAAGCTGGGCTCTCTAGCTGGCCCCAGGATTTTGCTTTATCAGTTTAATGCATGGCTGATAATTTCAACTTTTTCTCATGTGAAGAAATTCTCTTATGAGGTTTCTCTTTGACCTGAATTGACTTGGGCTTCATCCAAGTTCAACCCAATCCACAGGCAAGTTAAGGGGCAAGAGCAGAACACAGTCAGTGAAAGGTGCTGCCGATCCCTTCTCTCCTGCTACTGTGCACAGGGTGGAGTGTTATTTCTACCTGGTCACCTGCCTTATTTGAAGCCGTTGTTCCTAATCCTCTCACCAATGCGCATTCTAGAAACTGATGGGGGCAGGGCTGGAGAGACAGTGGTTAAGAGCCCTTGTTGCTCTTCCAGAGGACCTGGGTTCAGTTCCCAGTACCCACAAGACAGCCACAGCCATCTTTAACTCCCTAACATGCAACACCCTGTGTCCCTTAGCTCCAAGGGCACTGCACAGACATGCAGGCAAAACATTTCACTGTCCCACAGCCTTGTACCACCTCTTTGCTTCCTACTTCCGATACATTTTTTTTTAGCCTCCCCTTGGAAGACAGTAGGCAATCTAATAATTAATATGCTGCCATCAATCACCCTTTCAGACTTCTGCTCTGTCACATCCCACAGTTCCTCCAACAGACAAACTTCTCTTCACACATTGCTCCAAGCCCTTGGTCACAACTATTGTATTGTTTAAGAAGAACGGGTGTTTTTTTCCTTGTCATCTGAATCAATACAACCTGTCTTCTTTTTTAGACATGTAAGTTTATCTCTAAATCAACAGCCCAGGCCTGAACTCTGATCCTGTCCCCAGCCCTAGTCTGTGAAGTTTGGCATTCTTTTCATGTGGCCTCCAGCCCCTTCTCCTGCCCTAAGACCACAGATTCTCCAGGTTCGCACTCTGTGTGAGTTCTGAGGAAGGAAGGACATTGAAGAGTCCATGATGCTCCTTGCCTTTGTCACTAGTGCTGTGGTTGCCGGGACAAACACAGTTACCATATGCAGTTGCTGGCCCTAAGTCTCCAGAATAGCATCTCTGCTGAGATTCCCTTCTGGCCTTTTTTTGTATAGAACTAAGCTAGAAAACTCTTCAACTTTCTACCCTTATGTTTTCCCTTAAGAAAAACTCCAAGCCACTTGTGACAGAATAGGTGACAAGTCTTCATAGTAACTTCTATGAGTTACTCCTACCTTCCCTCTCCATGATGAACCATCCACCCACGTCACTTCCCTGAAAAAGCACTAAAGATAGAAATGTTGGGACAAGGCTAGAACCAACAGGAATACTCCAGGCTGTGTTTACATTGGAGTGAAGCCTCTTCACGGAGCAGAAGGAGAGTGGCTTCCCCCAATCAGACCCTGACTCTAGGGCAACATGCAGATAGCCAACATGGAGCCATGTTTGTATACCTCATGAACTACTGAAAGCCCAGCCTCAGACACAGTTCTCTTTGTTTCATTGTTAGGGACCTCGGGCTGGGTCCTGGTGCAGACCTGTCCTCAAGCTTGAGGGCAGTGGATAGGGAATCCAGAAGCTGTTCAATCATGTGCTTGTGAAATGTGATGCTTCTATTTTTTTTTAATATGTATGTGCTATGCACAAACCATAACATGTTCCAACAAGAAGTTAACAAGGTCTTTTTATACTTTTCTCTAAACTGTTTGACTCACCCCTCCTATTAAAACTGACAACAAATCTCACAGTTTGTAATTGATTTTTATCTCAATTATCTACTCCTATCTGGGAGCTAGGATTCAGGGTGGGGTGGATACAGGTTCTGGTGCTGTGGATGATGAAGGTCAGGAAGAACTTGTGGGGAGCCCATTGGCTCTATTACAAATGGCACATTGTCCAGGGAAAGTTCATGACCAAATACAGAAGGGGACTATAGCCCCCTTCCTCTCTGCCTTCATCTAAGTTAGAACATTTTTCTGTCTTGGAATCCTCTCCTTCATTAACCCACCTGGAACTACTTAATGAGTGTCTCATCCTGGTTTGGAGGATGCATGAGTAGATCTCATCCGTTCTCTCACAGATGTGAGTCTAAAACCTTGTGTACAGGTGGATTAATAGTTGAGAGAACTTTCTGCTCTTCCAACAGCCCTGGCTTCAGTTCCCATTACCCACAGCTCACAAGTGTTTCCAACTCCAATTTCAGGGAGTCTAATGCCATCTCTTGGCCCCAAGGGCATTGCATGCACATGGTGCTCTGACATACATGAAGATAAAATGCTCATACACATAAAATAAAAATAAATACATCTTAAAAAAAAACAAACAAAAAACCACCTCACCTGGAAGGGGTGGGAGGAGTTGGGGAGAAGAGATGGAGGAAGAAATGATGCAATCCGTCTTGTATCCCCAACTCTTCCCATTGTCCCCACCAAGTAGTTTTTTTTTAAATATTGCAAAAAATAAAAATAATTTGGATGAGGACAAAGCCCACCACTTAAGAGCACATTGCCTCGTAGATGCCCAAGCCCACTCCATTGACTCTGATGAGACCCAAAAGGGGTTCAGGAGGTTGTATTTCTTATAAGTGCCTAGGCAGCTCTGACACTGAAAATTGTCTAGTAGGAGTGGAACTGCAGAGCATTTGTGCAAGGGGAGCCACTGTCTGACTTTTCATAGTAAATTAAGCAAAGGTGATGAAGACCAAGGAACGTAGGCCCCTCCCCTCACACATGCCCACCTCCCACCATCAGGCCCATTACCTCCCTTGCATGTTCTTTCTCCAGCTATCCCTTCCCCACATGCTTCTTACTGTGCTCACACCTGAGGAGAAGAATCCACGCCCTCATTTGAGCAGGGCTGGGTTCTGCATACATCTAGACACTCTTGGAAGAACAGTGTGGTACTTGGCATGTTTCTGCATTTATTCATGAAATTCATATTTCTAGCCTCCTACTATGTTCCAGAAATCATACTAGACCCTTAGAATATCATTTTGACAAATTCCATGTAGGCTTATCGACTGGCAAGGAAGGTAGATGTGAAACAATTCCAGCAAACAGTACTGAGGGTGTGGAAGAAGAAATTCCCGTGTCCTCTGGAGCTTAGAAAAAGGCCTTACCTCACATAAGTGGATAAGAGGAGCAGTCCTTGAGAAAGATGAGCTCTTAAGGGTGTGAGACTGAGGGCAGAGGAGCAGCTGGGTTTGGAAGGCAGGAGACAGGGAGTGTCCTGGGAGAGGAATACGAGAGATGCTTGAAGGTAGGGCTACTAGGGAAAGGGGAGAGAACATTGCACCTTCCTTGATCAAAATGTGGCCATTGTTGCAGGGACAAAATGAGAGGAGATCTGCGGGCAGTGTTGATGGGACTCAAGATGGGTGGTGAGAAACTGTGCCGTAGAGTTTTTGTGTGACACCGTCATACATCATCTTTCTGAGACTTCCTTCTTCAGAGATGTAGCATGAATCTTAACAGGTCTTATTAGTAAGAACAAACCTGAGGCCAGTTATTGGGGTGAATGCTGGAAGATCAAAGAAGCAGAACAAGCCACGGCTATCTCACCTTGCTAGTTCCTCAGGTGATCCTGTTTCCTCAGGCTGGAAGCCTCTGAGTCCTCCTCCACATGAATCTCAGCTGAACTGTGTTGCTCCAAAGCCTGAACGCTTAACCAACCAAATGCTTAACTAACTAAATGCTTAACTAACTACATGCTTTACTGCTTACACTTGGTTCCTGGTCCTCATCCCTTATATATCTTTCTCTTTCTGCCCCCTCTCCCTGGGATTAAAGGTTGGGTTTCTGGGATTAAAGGCTTGGGTCACCATGCTTAGCTGTTTCTAAAGTGGCTTTGAACTCAGAGACCACCTGGCTCTGCCTCCCAAGTGCTAGGATTAAAGGTGTGTACCACCACAGACCTGTAACCTCCTTGCCATGGTAAGTAAATTTACAGCTCTCAGAATAAAAATAAAATTGTGTCGTATATTGTGGTGGGTTAAGTGAGAATGTCCCCCACTAGCTCAAATATTTGAATACTTAATCTTCAGTTGATGGAGCTTTTGGGGTAGGCTTAGGAGATGTGACCTTGCTGGTGGGAAGTATGTCACTGAGGGTCAGCTTGAAATAACTTGGGAAGCAAGAATAATTTGGAGGCTTCCAATTGAAGTGTTCCAGGTTACAGGAGATGCTGGCTGGATAGACTAGTGACAGGGGGATTGAGAGACATCTGACCCACCTTCTCAACCATAGCCTGACCCCAGGATGCTGCTTACAGGTTGAATCTAAGCCTCAAGAGCCAGCCTCCATCACTGACTGAGATGAACCCTGAACGGTTCAGATTCCTTTTCTGACCATCCATCTTTCTTATACGGGTCATGGGGGCAGCCAGTTTACCGCTCCCATGACAGTATGTGTGCCTACTTTTGAGACTCTCAGAGCAAACTAGTGTTGACATGAACACAGGCAAAATGGCCCTGCTGTCTAACCTGAAAAACAGATACCCCACACAATAAAAACTATCCTGCCTTTCCTTATGTCTTAGGAGAGAGAGCCACGGTGCCAAGGAATAATCTCCTAGGGATATTCTGTACTCTGCCCATACTCAGTCGAAATATCTGTCCTGTATTCTCTAGTTTTACCCCCACCCCTATCCTTACACCCATCCCTGGAGACAAGCAGAGTCTCATCGCCCAGACTGGCCTCAAGTTAAGATCCTCTACCTCAGAATCTGGAGTCCTGAGTGTACACCACCATGCCCAGCTTCTCCTCCTCTCTCGTGCAGAAATGCTGAGAATGTTGATTCCAAGACACGCAAAACTCTCTATTGCCAGTGGGGTTTTAACAGGTATTCCAACACAAAGCTTTGGACAGACCCCTATCCCCCACCCCACCCAGAGCTCAATGCAGTTTAGAAAAAAAAAAATATCATACAACCAAAATATGGAAGTGGATAGAAGAGGTGGTAAAGGGTCATGACTATATGGGAGACTTGAACTGAAGAGGACCTGAGGATTCTCAGGGCTGGCCAAGGGATTGGATTTATTGTCCATATCAATGATTGATAATTAGTTATTTCATTAAAACCACAACATCCCTTTCCTCACATTTTGGTGGGATACTTTCTCTCCTGTGGATCATGCAAACATTCCGAGTCAAAGCTACTCCTGGTCCCCAGGCCACAGATGCTGCCTCTTTCCCTTACAGTGCATTGAATGCTGGTATTAGCTTAAGCTGCAACCACAAATCCCACAGATGGTATCTTAGACAACAGACTGATTTTCTTGCTGTTCCAGAGGCTAGAATCCAAGATCAGGGCCAAACAGCATTGGTATCTAGTGAGTTCTCTCCGACTGGCATATTTTCTTTGTGTCTGCCCACAGCTTTTCCTCTGTATGTGAGGAGAGGGCCTTTGGTCCATGTCTGTTCCTCTCCTTACAAGCCCACAGTCCTGTCAGATCAAGACCCTAACATATGGCTTTGTCTAAATTTAATGTTCTCCTTAACGATCTCATCTCCAAATACAGTCACACAGGAAATTAGAGCTTCAATCTATGAGTTGGTGGGTGAAGGAGAGCAGTCTATCGCAGAGCCTCGCTGCCACCTGGCAAAGTCTGACCTCATATCTGATGTCATTTTCACAACATTCCAGGAAGGAGTCTACAGTTGGCACTTTGGTCAGACTCTGAGAGGATCTGCTGTCAACATAAATAGCTCCAAACTGGGGATCCTCTTCTTGTGGATAAGTAAGATAGGCAGTTACATGGAAAGCAGAGATTTTAACATCTAGAGGACTTTTGATAGTGTCTAAAGACTACTCTGGTTATCACAAACAGTTATGGGTACTACTGGTAACTAGAGGGAAATGACTAGGGATAATATTAACACCCTTCATCTGCTGAATAGCACCAATAGCAATGGGGACAAAGTTGAGAAGCCCTTGCTGAGGTGTGATACCCATGTGATTTGGCATGAACTTCTCTATGGAAGACCCTCTTGCCAAAACCCAGACCGGAAAGAAATATTCTAAGTGCTAGTGTCCATGTTAGCATGGAAATTCCCATCCTAAGCCACTCCCACTTGGAGTTGCTAAGGTTAGCATTATCACAGTCTGTCTATCGTGGAGGGTTTGTAGGCTGGCCCTGAGGAAAGGGATCCGGGGGAGACGGAGCAGCATGAGAAGCCAGGGTCATGGGCAAGGGAAGTGGACACTCACTTTCTTTTGGTGCTCACCAGCACTTTTTGTTTTACCATATTTGGATCAAGCCTCCACCTCTAGCCCTCCTCCCACACTATCTTTCATCATAGGCCAGCAGGACTATGCTTATGAACTTTAGTCCAATAGAATATATCTCTTCCTCTATAACCTTTTCATTGTTAAAAGACTGCTTATTTTCATTTCCTTTTTAAATTCTTTAAATTTTTTATTTATGTGTATGGGTGTTTCCCCGCATGTATGTCTGTGTATCATGTGCATACCTGGTGCCCTTGAAGACCAGAAGAAGGCATTGGAGCCCTGGTACTGGAGTTAGACAGCTGTCGGCCCCCAAGCTTCCTCTCTGAAAGAGCAGCCAGTACTCTTAACCACTGAACCATCTCTCCAGCCACTTCCTCCCCCACCCCACTCCTCTACACACAACATTTTCTTGATTCTTGGTCAAAAATTTAGAAAGCAAAAAAAAAAAAAAAAAAAAACAAAAAAAAACAAAGGAAAGCTCCAGTATTCTGGTTTGTCTTAAATGTCCCCCAAAGGCACCTCACCTAAAGGCTTGCTCACTAGCCTGTGGCAGCATTAGGAGGTGGTGATATCTTCAAGAGATGGGACTTGGGCTGGAAATGTGACTTCATGGTAGAGCACTTGCCTGGCATGTACAAGGGCCTGGGTTCTTTCTCTAGAATAAAAAGATAGAGTTTTGTTGTTGTTTGTTTGTTTGTTTTTCAAGACAGAGTTTCTCTGTGTAGCCTGGCTGCCCTGGAACTTGCCTTGTAGACCAAGCTGGCCTTGAACTCACTGAGACCTAACTTCCTCTGCCTCTGCCTCTGCCTCCTACGTGCTAGGATTAAAGGCCTGCACCACTAACCACTCAGCCAAGATAGAGGTCTTAAAAGGACAAACATTCAGTATCGAGGAGTGTGCCTTTGAAGGGGATGTTATGTTCTGTCCTCTTCTGTTTCCCAGTCACCACCAAGGGAGCAGACCCCTGTCCACATGCTTCTACTATGTGTGTGATGGACTGGAGCCTCTGCCGAAGTATACATTTCTTATTTTAAGCTGACTTATCTCAGGCAATTTGTCACCAAGCCAGAAAGCTGGTTAAAACTCCCAGACATTAAGGAATAATTTTCACTCACAATCTCCCCTCCCAAAGGCCATTGCTGCTCAGATGTCAGTTTCCTTCAGCCTCCCATATACAAAGCAAATTCAGCACATGGACAAGCACAGCTGAAGGGTGCCATTGCAGAGCAATTTTATTTCTGTCTCGAGAAGCTCTTTTTAAATTTGTTCAGCGAGGTTAGTGTCCAGGGATGCAAAACTAGGCAGCCTGGAGAATGACCTGTCCCCTCGTGGCGATCTGCAAAGCTGTGGAGTCTTAGCAAGCTTCACAAATGCAGAGGCAAGTCAGAGACAACAAATTCCGGGAACAGAGCGAGGTGCTCATTGGTCTTGGCTTCCAATGAGACTCCTTTCCCAGATGCGAGGAGGAAGGAAGGCTGTGGCTGCTTCTCTCTCCCCCAGTCTTCTCCTCTGGACCAACGAGTACTGGCCAGGAGGAAGGCAAGTAAGAGGGAGGCTCTCACCTCAGCAGGCCAGTTGGAAATGAGCTCATGCTTGTTGCGCTTCAGAAATGCTAGAACCCTCCTCTCTCATTAGAAACGGCTTTGGGTTACTCAGAGGCCCCCGACTCTGAAGATCCCTTGCTTACAACATCCAGGACCCAGTGGCTTTATCATCTATGGGGGTCTTTTCCCTTGCTCTGCCTCCTTAGGAAGCCAGCCATCCACTGCTACTTTTCTCTGCACTCTGTACTACTTCCCTAGACAATGTATTGGATGAGGGCCCCCATCACCCTTTCACTGACAAGTGTCCCAAGCTAAGTTCCTGAGAAATATGCAGAAAGGCAATAGTGTTGGACAGGGCCTCCATCACCCTTTCACTAACAAGTGTCCCAAGCTAAGTTCCTGGGAAATATGCAGAAACTCCTCCCACAACAAACCCCTTGAATATGTATAGCTGGGGCAGTAACAGCCTACACTTCACTCTGAACTCCAAGACAGCAGTGGAGTTCTGCTCCTCCCCTCCCCCCCCACCACCTTGGGATTTCACAGGTAGAGATCTCAGAGCAGTCCACTGCATCCATCCACTGAGGCTGGAGGGGGTGAGGGGGTGAGGGGGTGGGGGTGCATATCAAGCTTCCCATTAGGCTCCACTGAAATTTCTTTCAATCCTTAGGGGATTCTGGGTCCTCCAAAGATCCTAAGACAATTTCTTCTAAAACATCACCTTTCAAACTTCCTCTTGTCTGACTCTCCCAATAGGTAAATCCTGTGAATTCTTGAATGTAGATCCACACGGCCACTACACACTGTTCTGTGTCCTTCCCTAGCCTTCTCCGTGAAGCCATGCTCCATATAATTCTAGGTTTAAAACATTTTAAACTTGTGGATAGCAACTGGGAAGAATGAAGGGATAAGAAAGGGAGCCAAATTAGGGGGGATTGTAGAAAAGTCATTTTTTAAACTGCCCTTGGAGATATAAGTGTGTGCTTTCTGTAAGTGCATACCAACTGGCTTGTGAGTTTCTTGGTTGGTTGAAAAAATCCTATTTGAGGAACTAAAAATGTGAACCTTTTATAACGTATAACAAGCTGTCCATCAGAAAATGCTAACATCCCCCATGCTTTTCATATGCTTTAAAAACTCCAAAAACTTCCCCCTAACCTTCTTTCTGTCATCCTGACATGCTTCACAGTACTGCGTCTCTTCATTACTTCCTTTGTCCCAGTCAGGGTAATTCATCTCCAGAGCTGTTAGTTCCGCCCCCTTGTGGTTGTCTCTTAACTAATATTCATCACCAGAGCCTGCGGACTTGTGAGCAGGGACTGGGATGCTGAGTTTAGGAATAAACAGATTGGCCCTTCCTTGCCTAGAAAGATCACAGTAATGCTTAGAGTCAGAATCCACTTGAACTTGCTGGAGAGAAGGTAGGCTCCCTTTGAAGAGAGCGACAAGACTTTAGAGGGAGGGCACTGAGCTAGGAGAGAAAGGAGCATCCTAGACTGAAGGACCCCAGCCTGTGCTCCAGCCCCAGCACAGCTCAAGCCTACAGCATGACAGTGTAGACCTAAGGAGTGGACAGCAGGAGACAGAGAGTTGGAGGTGCTGTTCTAGAGACACCTGGTCCTGGGCAAGCTATGCAAACCCCAGTTTCCTCTTTCACAAAAATGGGGGTGATAATAGTGCCTGCCTCATAAGTCGACGTGAAGATTAACTGTTGAGAATTCCTTACTTTACTTGGCCTTACAATGATTAAAGGTAGCCACTGGTGACAAGTGGCACAGGGTATTTCCAAGAAAGGTAGATTTAAAAAAGGTGTTCCAACAAAACGTTTGATGATAATGAAGTATAAGGGCATTTATTCTAAAAAAATAAGCCATTGGTATTGTCCTAGTTAGCTTAAACTAAAAACTTAAAAATTCTAGCTTGACACAGCCTAGAATTCTCAGAGAGAAAAACATCCATTGAGGAACTATCTCGCTCAAATCAGTCTGTGAGTATGTTAGTGGGATTTGTCTTAGTTATTGAGTTTGATGCAGGTGATTCAGCCCATGGTGGGGAGCTCCATTCCCTGGGTGGTCCTGGGCTGTATAGAAAAACTAGCTAAGTCTGAGCTTGTGAATGCACAGGCTAGCATCATTGTTCTTCCGCAGTCTCTGCCTCAAGCTCCTGCTCAAGTTCCTGCCCAGCTTCTCTCGGTGATGGACTGTGACCTGCAAGTGTAAGTCGAATAAACCCTTTCTTCCCCGCTAAGTTGCTTTTGGTTGGAGTGTTTTTTTTTTTTTTTTAATCACAGCAACAGAAATCAAACTAGCACAGGCGTAGATATGCTTTATCATGCACTGATAATAAGAACTAATTTGCATACTAATGAGATGGTTGTACTTGTCTGTCTCGCTCAATCCAACCCCCAAACACTGATATATGCTGAGGGTTGACAGTAAAAAATTACAGGTCTGTTTTCCATAATTAAACCTTTATGTTTCTATGAAGTAGAAAGCTGTATATACTGAAAGAAGCAGTCTATAATATACAGCTATCTGTAATCGAAGCCAGGGGTTTCAGGTAGCATTCACGGGCATTCGTAGCACAAAATATGTAGAGTATATGTTTTGATAGCAAGGCTGCAGTGAAGCTGCATGATTCACCATGGGTAAATGCTGCCAAACACACTTCAGATTCGTTCTGTGTTTAATTGTGAGCTCTCTTTTTCGTTAGTGCGTGTTGAGATACCATTTACTGCCGCTGAACTTTTCAGAACTCCCCATTCAGCTATGTGACTCCACGTAGGGTCATGAGATGAGTTTTAGGAAGTCTTGGAGAACAGATAATAGATGTGGATGAATGTGCAGAGAAATGTGAGTTGAAAACAGAGCTTGAAGGCCAACCTAAGGAGCCCCAAATTACCTTTTAGACAATGGTGTGCTGCTGTGGGTGTTTGCCACCAAGCAACATGACCTGAAGAGAACCTTTGAAGGGGATAAAAGACCAGAAAGTGCTAATTCACTTCGTAAATATTTATCTTTCCTCCTGCTCATTTAAAATCATGGCAGAGTGCTTATAAAGAAAGAAGAACAAGAGAGAGAGGCAGCAAGAGCCTGTGTTCTGGGAACCTCTGTTCTAACTAAGTAGATACATCCATTGGTCCACCTCACTACAAAGTGGACACATCCATTGGTCCACCTCACTACAAAGTAGACACATCCATTGGTCCACCTCACACTGCAACACAATTACACGTCATGGGAGGCTGTCAGGTAGATGGATCTCACATGCACTCCCTGGGTGTCACATGGCTTGGATCCTACCTAACTGCCTTGCAGGATCAGTTGGTGCATCTGATGAGACCACATGCTATAAAAAGGTTACCAGAAGCTTCAGTCACTGTGAGAACAAGAATAAGAATGGGTTCATGGTGTGACATCTAAACTCGCCTCACAGGGGACTCATCTGGCTGACTCAGCCCATTCAACACAGCAAGAGGTTCTGCCTCCTTTCATTGCTCCAAAGTAAAAAAATCCAAACGAAGTCAGGGAAAGGAGATTGTTCTGTGAGTGCTGGGTGCTGGCAGACAGGTTACACCAAGAGTTCTCAAAGGAGCCCTCAGGCAATTTGGGGAAGGTGTTTGGTTGTCATAGTGACTGGGGACAGTGATGGTCAGTGACAGACACTGAAAACAACTGTCTCTTTGTAGGATAGTCCAGTCCCCATGGTGAAGAATTACTTTGCTCAGCCTTCAGAATGTCTGCTTATGAATCTGAGCCAGAGTCAGCCTGCCTCACAGGAGGCACAATCAGGTCACAGTTCATTGAACTTTCTAACTAGAGTGTGAATGAAGGAGAAAACAATGGTGTGTCTTACTTGAAACTCTTGAGTTGTTTATTACTTTGGAAAAATTATATTAATATAACTGTAGTATCACATTCACAGAGGTTCTCTCTCTCACACACACACACACACACACACACACACACACACACACACACTTTTTCTAAATGTTATTTCAAATGTCAGAAAATGTAGATAATTTTCAGCAGAAAATTTTCTGGTTCCTTCTAACTAAAAATGCATCCACTGTACTCCATGTGGCATCTGAGAAAGTCTTCTTGTCCTTGTTGGTTGAGACAGAGCCTTTTCCGGTGGCCCCTGCTGTCCTAGAACTCCAAGCCTTGAGGCCCCAGTCTCTAGACTGGAATTACAGGCCTGTGCCAGCACATGCAGCTTCTATTGTTCTGTAATATAGCTGTGCCCAAGTGTTTAAGACATCAGACTCCAGAGTGTGTTAAATGACTTGCTTTTTCTTTCTCCTGCAGTTGAATCTTTTAAAAGATGATATGTGTAGGTGGGCTGTATCAGTCATAGGTTTTATTGCACACAGTACAGTGCCATTAGGAATTTTTTGTTATTAAAAGTGCTGTTGGAGTGGCAGCAGAGAGAGGGGAAGAATTAGCTCTTGTCACTAGAAAAGACAAGAGACCCATCACCAAGCGACTCACTGCCCTTCCTGGGCTGTCCCTGATGCTGCCCTGGAAGGTTTTGTCTCAGCAGATAACTGTGTCTTGTCTGGATTTAGCAAAGACTAGTGCCAAAAGTAAGGACCTGGGGAAAGTACCAACAGTGATGATAAAATTTTATCCTCACCTCCAAACCCCACATTAACCCATGAGGCTTCTGATTAAGACCGAGGATGGATCCCTGAGTCACAGACAGTGTACAGATTTCTCCTGTACACTGGTCTCCCTTATCAGGCCAAGGCAGGCAGTGACCTGAGCTAAGTAGCCAGGACTAAATTTCAGCTTACTGGTACCCTTCCTACCCCATCTGGATCCCTTTGGTGATCTGCCCATCACCTTGGAGTTCTGGTTTGCAAGAAGATGCTGTATTTATAGACCATCTTTCTGAGAAGCCTGAAGGCTCTTTTTGGAGATTAGCTCATTGCAGCAGGGGTAGAGGGGAGTGATAGAGGCAGAAGAAGGAGCTAGCATGGAGGCCAGAGACTCCCTGAGCTTCTGTCTCCAGTGTGACCTCGAAGGAGTCTCATCAGCCCCTCTTTTCCTGGCTGGCCCTGAGATCTTAGCCCAGCAACAGGCATAAGCAGCTTCAAGGAAGGATCTGCTGCTTCTATGATTCTGTTTCTCATCTATGATTCTGTTTCTCATGGCCACTGCAACCTGCTGCAAGCTGGCAGCAGCCCCATCTGGAGCTCTCTGTATTGCGTACAATATAGGATTTGCTTTTTAAAAAAAGAAATTGGAGCATTCTGCATTAACCAGATGTCCCTGAACTCCTGGATGTTGCTGTGAGTTTAAATGCCTCCACCAGGCCTGGCTGAAATGTTCTTAAGGTAGCTATGGTTTGGTGAGTGTCTGCCAAGGATTCATTACCATTAAAGGCTTTGTCTGCATGGTGATGTGTGGTGATAGTAGGACCTTTGGGAGGTGGATTCCCATGAAGTCCTAAGGTAGACCACATTGTCAAGGGTGATTCTGAATGCCCTACCCATCCTCCTTCTCTGACCTCTTGTTTGATATGTAGCCATGTGTTCCTATAGGTTTCCACCATAATCCATTGTCCTTACCGGAGGCCGAACCAACAGACGCCAACCATGTCCAGTCTTACACCTTGAAACTCAGAGACAGTAAGCTGCAAAAATGTTTTATCTGTGGAAGTTAGCTGCTTCAGGTATTCTGTTGCAGTCCTGCAAGGCTGATAGTGCAGCAAGGTGGTGGCATTGGGAAGACACTTATCACGTGTAATCAGAATCACCACTCTTCTTCATGACTCACACACTGAACTCTGTGCCCTGCAAACCACTGACTCCCAGTTCCCCCTCTCATCCCAACTCCTGGTCACCACTGTTCCATTTCCTGTCTCTGTGCACTGTCTGCCTATTCGAAGTGACTCCCGGAGAAAGGAGCCCTACCAAATCTTTCCTTGTCTGACTTTTTTCCATTTACATTATAACTTCAAGGCTCACCCACCATTGTAGCTGCAGACTGAATCCAAAGCCCTCTTCTCAAATCCAACAAAAGCACTGCACATGGGGCTGGTAGCTTCCTTGCTTGCAGAGGATGCTGGTGAAGTGGGATGCAGACTAGCTTGATTCCATCCTTGGAATGTCACCAGGTTTGTCTTCAGGATCCCTGGTCTCACCTACTCTGCATCCTTTCCTGTTCTTCATGTCAGGTTGTCAGGAGCAGAAAAGAGCAGGGGGCACTCAGTGGAGCCTTCAGGCCAACAGCACACAGTGTTTAGTGTAAGCTTGCTCCCATGTACTGAGGCTAGCCTGGGCTACATAAGGCCATGTCACTTACAACAATAATAACAATTACTATTATGTATTACTACTACTGATAATAAAATAAATTGTTCTTTTTAGAAATTTCACTTCACTTGTTTGTTTGTTTGTGCATGTGTGGGTACTGGTGTGAATATATACATACCACAGGGCATGAGTGGAGGGCAAAGGACAACTTGCAGGAGTCAATTCTGTCCTTCTACCATGTGGGGCCCAGGGATCAAACTCAGATCGCCCAGCTTGGTGGCACATATCCTTAATGGTTGAGTCATCTAGATGGCCTGAAATTATGCACTCTTTATCCAGAACCCTAATACACCTGGATTCTTGTGTCTTCCCTAAGAGCCCCACCCCCGATGCCCCATCATGCAGTTGGCAGTCCCTCTGCCCTCTGCCTGCTTTTCCTACTTCAGCCTTATGTACCTGTGAGGGTAGTCAGCTGTCAGTGAGAATCTCAGCTCCATATGCAGCTGGTGGACCATCTAGTCCCACAGCTTCATCATTACAAGGGGCAGCTAGAAAGGAGGTCTGAGGATTTTCTCACACACCATTGAAATGCACCCTACCTGGCTAAGTACCAAATTTTGAGTCATGGGATCCCAGTTTGAGAGCCAGGCAAGAGTCAGAGAAGCCCCTCAGGCATTTTTCTTTGTTACCCTGACCCATTGTGAAGACTCCTCCTACCCAGCCCATTTAGGTTCCTGGCAGAGGGAGGCATTATGGGAGACTTACATCATTACCCTGATGCTAGGCTGCTTGCTGGAAGCATCTCTAAAATGGGACTCCTGGCACCTCTGCTGAGCTCTGCCCCATGGGAAGGGCAGGTGTTCTGGGAGATGTCTAGACCCCAGAGTACTGGGATGTCTGGTTCAAGCCCCAGGCTCATCAGTGGGGCCTACACTTGCCCTCCCCCACGTAAAGGGACTCTAGCAAACACCTGTGCAAGGGGTCTGTTGTAGGGTCTTGAGAGGAATGGCCTGCCCCTGATCTCTGCGGCTGACCTTGCATCTGAACCTATTCCCAGGCTGCAAGGTCATGCTTGTCCAGCCCTGTGCTGTGAACGAGGTGCTCCTAATCAGGACATGAAAGAGCCCTTTTCATTTGCTGGGCCAAGCGGTGAATGAGGTGCATGAATGATTACCGCTAAGTCAGCTCTGGGTTCTGAGTTGCCTGTGTGGCGTGCCAAGTTTTCTTGTCCAGGCAGCAAGGCTCAGCGGTCCTAAGACCCCTTTGGCTTTCCGCCACAGTGACACTCCAGAGACAGACAGATCCCTTCCCCACATGCCCCGCCCCCTGCTTACAGTATCTGTGAGTAAGATGAACGGAAGCTGACAGTGAAGCCCTGCACAGCTGTGGGAACCCCGTGGAAAGGTGCCTGTTGATGGCTGGGCCACAAGATAACGCCCGGTTCCTGTCACCTTTGGTCCTCTGCTGTGGTTTATGGTAAGCATTTCTCTTTTGGCCAACAAACAGTTCTAGGAATTGGGGAGGGGGGGGCACTGAATCCTTAGGGCTGGGAAAAAACCGACAGATGCTGGCGGGCTGAAATGTTCCCTTCAGACTGAACCCACCCCAAACATCACTCACTGCATTCTGAGATGTCTTTAGGCTGTTGCTCAGAGTTGCCTTGAAGCATCTGTTCTGGAAGTTTCTAAGCAAAGGAGTTCCCTCAAAGCCGGCACCTTTTCCCATTCAGTTCAAGCCAGCTTCTTTGTTGTGATGAGGGAGGAGGCAGAGAATAAGGCACCTTCAGCCCCAGGAGGAACCAAACACAGAGAACAGAGCACAGGTGCCAAGCAAAGACCATTGGGGTCCAAGTCCTGGCCCTATCCCTTCTTAGATATACGCTGTTGGACAAGTCACTTCGGAAACTCAGTTTCCCTATCTGTAAGCTAGATGTGATCATTAAGTAGCATCCTCATAGAGCTGTCCTATGAATGAAAACTAAATTGCTTAGAACAGATCCTGGCCCATAAGCAACAGTCAATTCAGGTCAGCCATCTTGGAATTATAGCCCTTTATGGAATTCAAATAAGTACAAAGTTATTTATAACATTAATAATCCCAGTGGCACGATGTGTATCCTACATTACAGAATAATTTTTCATGCCTATCTCAAATGAAAAGAATAAGCCATAAAGGCTGTTTCAAGCTGAGGGTGAGTTTGGAACCTAATATGCATCCATCCTCTTGCAGAGAGGCTCTCTCCCCCTCATCCACATTTTACTATCAACAGAAGTTGGGATGAGGTTGTTGGACTCCTTGTTCTTCCAAATAATGTCTGCTTCCCTACACTGTCAGAATGCATACAAACAGGACCATCCACACAGGAGTGCTCATATTCACAGCAGAAAAGATCCAATTAGGCATCCAATTAGGGAGCTAGGGATGTAGCTCAATGGTAGAGCACTTGCCTTGCTTGCAAGGTCGGGGGGGTGGGGAGTGTCCTGTGTTCATCCCTAACACTGAAAATATACCCAACTGTGAAAAAATTTTTTCTTGCTCTTTTGTTGGTGGGGGTAGAAACTTGGGGTGAATTACTATCTGTACCATAGGGCCTGGGGAGACACTAAAATAATGCAGATCCCCAAACAGAGTAAAGACCATGATCTGCAGAGATACTTATGTCTTACTTATCCAGGTTTAAAAGGCTTCAGCTTTATTAGGAGGCCCAAATTATAGTCTTGACCCCTTTGACAGGTACTGGCTGTAGAACTCTGGGTAATTTGGTCACTTCCTTGGATCTCAGTCTTTATGTGTCTAAACAAACTTACTAAAGCTTATTTCTGACAGAAACTACAGAGTTCAGGAAATGGTTCTGCATTTTATTGCCCCTGTAATTTTATAAGGTGGAAAGGTACATTTTGGGGCCACATAAAAATAAGTGGTGAATAGGGCTGGAGAGATGGATCAGCAAGTAAGAGCATGGACTGCTCTTCCAGAGGACCCAGGTTTGATTCCCAGCACCAACAATGTGACTCACAACTGTCTGAAACTCCAGTTCCAGGGGATCCAACTCTCTTCTGGCCTCCGGGGTCACTGCTTGCATGTGGTACACAGACATACATGGAGGCAAAGCACCCATATACATAAATGGACTTCTTTAATTAAAAGAAAAAAACAATTGGTAAAGATGGCAATACTTAGAATCTTTAGAGAGTGCTTATTTTTGCCACATTTAGTGTCAAATGATACTGGACTATGTGATCCTCAGAATGATCTATGATAATGATACTTTTGGTTTTGAAGGAGTGAATTTATTGAAGTGTAACCAGCCACAGCAAAAGGATAAATATCAAGGAGGGAGATGGGAGAGAGCATGCAGAATGTAAAACCCTGCACTTTGAACATCCAGCAGAAATCAGCTGGGGAAGCCCCTGAAAGGCAGCCAGCTGGAGTTCCCAACCCAGATGCCCCAGTGACACAATGTCCCCGCAGGTGAGCCTTACCAAGGAAAAGAACAAACAGTAGTAGGAAGATGAGATCAGCAAATTGAGCACTCCTAAAAAATCATCATAGACCAACCAGGGAAGTTGAGGCAGCTAGCTGAAATACTGAATGAACCTTCTCTTCTCGGCTGAACTTGTAGCCTCTCATTCTCACTGCAGCCCTTTACAACATGGGGTAAAAACAGTACCATCTGATAGAGATGGCTTGCATTCTCAAAGACACATGTCTTTGTTCTTGGACTGTTCCCCTATTTTCTTCCCTCTCTGTCACTGAGTTAGAGACCCAGGCCTGGATAAGGAGGCTTGGAGGACATGAGACATAAACATAAGGGGTATGAAGTGGGAGGGGCCACCCCATTGCCAGAGGTAGCTTCTCAGTGAGCTCAAGCAGCAATGACAGTCTACCAACATAATGTGCATTACATGAGGTCAAATTAATGAATGTCAAGGGAATGTCTGGTGTTTTGATGCTTTCTCTGGAATCAGGAGCTAGAATATTTGTTCATGTGTTGTCAATCATAAAGCAGACACTGTGTCTTTCACCTGGGTACAATGGAGAGCGGTAGAAAGCAAAGGGGCAACCCTCAAGGGGCTTATGATACAAGGATGGAAACAAGCCAGGACACGGAACATCAATCATCAGCAACATGTAAACCGAATGGTGGTGATGAGAGGGCTCAAGACAGAGTTGAGCTGTGTTGGTGCATAGTGCAGAGAGAACAGCAGTCTGGCCTTGACAAGTTATAATTAACATCTCTGAGCATTGGTTTTTCTCACTTATAAGGAGAATGTCCATCTTGGCCATCTCAAGTGTAATGTCATGGACTCATGGCTTATAGAATGGAACTCTGTTTTTCAGAGATCCGAAGGCTGGAGAGATGGATGGAGATGACACCATGGTGAGTTCTTGGCAAGGCATTTCTTCTTGGTTGTGTCTTCAGAGAGAGTTTGAGTCTTCTCTTCCCTTTATAAAAGCCTTCATCCCTTGTGAAAGTTTCATTGAACCCTAATCTCCTTACCCAAACCCAATCTTCAAATGCCCATCACATGGGATATCAAGTTAATATATGGATTTGGAGGTGGGGTTACAAGCATCCATCCAATAACAGTAACCAAAGCTGTTTGCTGGAGTGGTTGGAAAGACACAGAGGCAGCCCATGAGCAGCACAACACAGATGCACACTGAGTTGGCTAGTTTTATGTTAACTTGACACAAGCTAGAGCCATCAGGGAGGAGGGAGACTCAATTGAGAAAATTCCTCCATAAGATTGAACTTTATGCAAAATTGTAGGGCATTTTCCTAATTAATGATTAATGGGGGGGGGGTGCCAGTCCATTGTGGATGGTGCCACCCCTTGGTTGGTGGTCCTGGGATCTGTGAGAAAGCAAGTAGAGCAAGCCAGTAAGCAGCATGCCTCCATGACCTCTGCATTAGTTCCTGCCTTCAGGTTTCTAAACTGACTTCCTTCAGTGATGGACTATGATGCGGAGGTAGAAACCAAATAAACCCTTTCTCTCTGTGCCCCCCATGCTTTTTTTCATGGTGTTTCATCACAGCAATAGTATCCCTAACTAAGGCACACACTGAGCTTGTCTCAGCATTAGCTGTTGCTGTTCTGATCTTGTTCAGAAATGCTTGTGTGGGTCAAAGGTGAACCTGTGCCCTCCTCACTGAAAACATAGGGAAATCATCAAAGATCAAGGAAGGTAGGCCAGCCCTGAGATGTGGCTGGTTCTGCTCTCTAGATTTCCTTTGTTGCCCAAAGGGCAATATCATAAAATGATTGGCACAGCATCCTACATAAAGTGTAATCATTTGATAAATGTTTTGGATGGATGGACAATTGGATGGTCTACAAAGTTGTTCCTAGAAGTTACTTGTTTACCTTATTAACCAAATTACCAAACAAGTCTTAATTGGATTATGCTTTTCTCCCCCAAAATAACTTCCAGAGTCATAAGAAGAATGTTTCGCATGTACACCTCCACACAAGAAACAACACACACAGAAACTGGGCCCAAGTTGAAATCAAGACACCCCCACCTCCTCCCCTCCCTCTCCCCCTCCCCCACCACAAGTCTCTTTTAGAAAGACACCTCACACATGGTCTTGAACAAAAGATACCTTCATTGGGATTCAGATGCTGAGATAAGGCAGGCTAGTATTCCAACAACGGAGAAAGGTCTGATGAGGTGGGGAATGGAGCTAGAAAGTCTAGAAGCCCAGGGAAGAGTCATGCTTGCAGTAATAGCACCTATGTGTGTGTGTGTGTGTGTGTGTGTGTGTGTGTGTGTGTGTTAGGGGGGTGTAAGAGAAAATACTTCCCAGAACCAGAAGGAACTGCCAGCATTTATACATTTATGTTCACATAGTGTATTCCACAACTATAGGAAATAAAACACATTCAGAGTTTAATTATGAATGCAATGATAAATTACAAGAATAGACACCACAGATACAAATCAGGGTTAGTGTTGTTGCCTTCCCAAGAGAGTACGGACAAATAAGTGTAAATCTAAGATCTCTGTCTCCCTAAAATACAAAACCAAAAAAAAAAAAAGAAAAACAAAACGAAACAAAACAGGAATCTAGACCAGGCAATTCAAGCCAAGAGGACCAGAGATAAACCAAAGGAGGTATGGACAAGTATTTTAAAGCCAGAACAATATGGTCAGAAAGATCACAAGGATCACTTATTCCTACTGAACTGTTAAAAGATAAATAAAATGAAAAGAACATCCTTGATTGATACTATGCCCTCCTCTCCTATGTGCTCTTATGTTGGAACGTTCAGTCCCTAACTGGTGACACTATTTTGGGAAATTCAGGCTATGGGGACTAATCGAAGAAAGTAGGTTGTTGGGGACATGTCGTCGGGGGCTGGATCTCCCCCCAGGCCCCTTTTCACTCTTTCTGCCTCTTGCACTTCATTTCTTTCCCTCCACCATGATGGTCCACCTCACCATGAGCCCAGGACCAGTCCTTGACTGTAGACTGAAGTCTCTGAAAACACAAGTCATAATAAACCGTCCTTGTCTGAAGTTAGTTCTCTTGGGTATTTTGCTACAATACCAATAAAACTGAGTAACACATGCAACTGACAATCATCAATTACAAAATAAGTATATTCCCTTAAGTAGCCTTCAGGGGTCTCTTACAGACTGGAGAGGAAGGATGCCATGCTTATCCTGCCATTCTTCCATCCTGTCAAGCCACGGGGATAGCATGCTACTGGTGTATGAGACTGCAGAAGTCTTTTGAGGCTACTGTGTCAGCCCCAACTGTGTGTTAGAATCACCTGTGTGGTTGTCTTAACTTTCCTTCCCTGTAGCAAATATCTCAATTTATAAATAGAGAATGTTTATTTGGCTCACAGATGTAGAGGTTTCAGTCAGTAATTGGTCATCTCAGTGCTCTGGGGCTTGTGGTGAGGCATGATGGGAATTGATCGCATGATGGAGCAAAGTCATCTCACTGTTGAGCTCCTAAGGGAAGAAGAAGAGGCTGGAGTCCCACAGTCCCCTTCAAGGGCATGTCACTAGTGGGACTCACAAGGTCTCACCTCTTAAAAGTTCTACCATTCTCTGGAGATCAATCCACTAACTTGTGGATCTTTAGAGACATTCAAGGTGCAAACTATAGTAGGGACGTTTTCTAAATGCTGATCTTGAGTTCTGTTAGGCTTTGCAACTGCCCAGGGAACATAATCTACAGCCTGGGTAGAGAGCAGATAATCTTTTTCAATTGACTCCATTCTGTATGCAAGAAAATTGAGGTCCTATGTGTTCGAGAAGGGGGGGGGGGGGGGGGAGCACCACTTGACATGACTTCTAACTGTGAGGAGACAATGCTGTTTTTCAGGCTTGCGGGAGGTCCATCTGGTCCCCACATGTGAATTTCAAGGATGCATTGGAACAGCCCTCGATATTCCCGTAATTACATCACAATGAGTTTCAACTTTCCCTTTGGGCTCAAGGGAGTGCTGGAATGCTCCTGGCATTCCACTCTTTTCTCTTCTGTTTCCTCTCAAGTCATCTTGATGTTCAAACCTCTGCACATGGAAGAGAAGAAAGAATTATACTTGTCATAATTGTACAGATCCCCCCAGAAGTAAAATGGAAGGAAGCACTCACTATTTTCTACGTTAACTTACATCTCAGAGACAAAGGTTTTGGCAAGTATGTCTTCACTGACTTAATCAAGTGCTTGAGTTTTTCATTAAAATTAGAGCCGATCATTACATAATTTTTAAGCTTGACTGAGCTCTTTAGAATGACCAAGATGACAGAGTCCCTCAGAGGTGGTCAAATGCACATACAAGAGAACTTCCACACCCACAGCAAGACAGCTTAGTGAACAGTCCAAATAAAAGCTAGCGGTCGTGGTGACACACCACTAACCAAGTGACTTTCTTTTAATCAGGCCTCACTTCATTGACTCACTGCTTCTCTCTGGTAGAGTGCCCTCAGCCACTGTGCTCCAAAGAACAGCTTCTAGCATTGTTCAAATGCTCCCCAAGTTTTGTCCATGTGGTTTCTGGTTTCTTCCTGTCCATATGAGCCATATTTGTCTCTTTCCACTAACAAGGAAATGAAAGTTATAATCAATCATGCTTCACTATGTGGCACCCAAGGCCTCTGGCTGTGGCCTCTCTTTCCCCAATTCAGGCCCTTCCTGAGTCACAGCATTTCTTAGAATCTGAACCTGGGGTTCACTGCTAACAAAACAAAGGGAAGAAAGAGAGAAAACAGTGGAGAGGGAGAGAGAGAAGCGGGGGAGAGAAGGAGGGAAAGAGAGATGGGAGAGCAGCCAGAAAGACCCCATTCCATTCCTGCTCCCTTGCATGGTTTTGTTTCCCAGGCCAACTGAATCGGTGCCTGAACAGAAACATTTTCTGAGAAATGATCAGTATCCCTGTCCTCTTTCCTGGACCAACTTTGGCAGATGCTGGCCGGAAACAAGCATTCTCTTCTCTTTACGGGAATGGCATCCTTGCTGCTCTTGCTGGAATCAGCATGTCACTCCCGCCTCACTCCTCTTTACCCATCACCCTCAGTGGGATGCATTCACTCCTTAGTCCATTGCCCAGTCCATTGCTTATGATGCCTTTTGCGTGTTCTTGTCAAAATTGGTACTACAGAGGGGGTTATGGTTGCCACCACTTAGGCCAAACACTCGCCCTTTAGTGCAGGGGTCATTCCACCAATAAGAGGATGCTTCCAGGAATCTACTCAGTGCAGAATAATATATTTTTAAAGGACGTTTTAAATGCATGTGCTTGGGTGTTTTGCCCGCATGTATTCCTGTACGCCACATGTGTACAGTGCCCACAGCAGCCAGAAGAGGGTGTCCGATCCTCTGAAACTGGAGTTACAGAAGGTTGTGATCTTCCATGTAGATACTGGGACACAAATAGGGCCTTTGCAATTGCTCTATAACTGCCAGCCATCTCTCCAGCCCTGAAAAAATATCATTTCATACACTACCTTCATGAAAACTACATCCAAAGCAATTTTAGTGCATTTAAAAATTGCATTATAAACATACTAAGTAAATTACTCTTTTAAAGTCTATAAGGAAGTTGCCTTCAATACTATAGAAGGTTGTGTCAAGTCCCATAATCCTTTTAGGTTTTTATATTTTGTGATTCTTTGAGTTCAACACATATCTAACCTACATCTAAAAACAAAATATTAAGAAATAAAATTAATGTCAATAAAAAGTCAGGGTCTAAAACTAATTAAAATTTGGATAAAGTTTGGCTTTATATAGCAAATCTCAAAATATTAAAATGTGGGCTGGAGACATGGCTCAGCAGTTAAGAATATTGCTCTTGCAGAGGACTGGAGTTTAGTTCCCAGCACCCATGTTGGGTGGCTCACAACTGCCTATTACACCACCTCCAGAAGATCCAACACCCTCATCTTGCCTTCAGGGACACCTGCACTCACAAGCACATATCTATACTCATACACACATATTCACATAATTAAAAATAAAACGAATCTTTCTTTTCTTTTCAAAATATGATTCATCTATTTTTCATTTATGCACATGGGTAGTTCTGTCTGCATGTATGTACACCATGTGTGCAGTGCTCACAGAGGCCAGAACGGGGAATCAGATCCTCTGGAACTGAAGTTAGACAGGGTTGTGAGTGGCCATCAAGCCCTCTGCAAGAGCAAAAAGTAACAAAACAAAACAAGACCTAGTACTTCCCCATGTATTAAGGCTGGGCAAGGCGATCCAGTATGAGGAGTAGGGTCCCAAAAGCCAGCAAAAGAATCAGAGACAGACCTGCTCCCACTGTTAGGAGTCCCACAAGAAGACCAAGCTACACAACTGTACCATATATGCAGAGTGCCTAGGTCAGTCCCATGAAGGCTCCCTGGTTGTCAGTTCAGTCTCTGTGAGTCTCTATGAGCCCAGGTTTGTTGTTTCTGTGGTTTTTCTTGTGGTGTCCTTGACCCCCCTGGCTCCCAGAATCCTTTCTCCCCTCTTCTGCAGGATACTCTGAGCTCTGCCTAATGTTTGGAGGTGGGTCTACATCTGTTTCCATCAGTTGCTGGATGAAGCCTCTCCGATGACAGTTGTGCTAGGCACCGATCTATGAGTATAGAATACATCAGACATCATTACACTGACATTTTTTCCTGTCAGTCACGTTTGCTCTACCCTAGGTCTCTGGGTCATCCAGCCTGGGGTCCTGGTGCTCCAGGCAGTGTCAGGGGTGGGCTCCCTCTCCTGGAATAGGTTTTAGGCTAGACTAGTCATTGGTTGGTCACTCCCTCAATCTCTAGGCCGCCCTTATTCCAGCACATCTCCCAGGCGGGAAGGTTATGTGGCTAGGTTGGTTTCCCAATCCTCCGCTGGAAGTCTTCCCTGGTCACAGGAGATGACAAGCTCAGGCTATGGTCTGCTAGTGCTAGGAGTCCTAGCTGGGATCATCTTTGTCGATTTCTGGAGGATTGCCTATGCCAGGTTTCTACCTGACCCTGAAATGCCCCCTCCTTTCAGGCAGTACTTCCCTCTCCACCCCCAGGCTGATCATTTATGTTCCTATCCTCACCTGCTCATAGTCCACTCGAGAAATCTCCTCTATTTCCCCTTCCTGGGAAGATCCAAGCACCCCCCCTCGAACCCTCTTAAAATAAAACAAATCCTAAACAGTTACACTTTTAAGTCCCACTATGGACCCTGTGAAAACTTCTAGAAAAGCTAAAAGTGAATGCAAAGTACTACCAAATTTAACATATGTGGTAAAGTTAAAGAATTAATAATTAATAATGATGCAAATGAATCTAAGAAAACATTTTAATAAGTCAGTGAGTGAATTGTGGTAGTAGAGATGTTTGGGGTTGGTGGGCACAAGAGGCTAACAGCCAAGAGAGAGGTGTGTCCTCATCTGACTTCACTCTGTCCTGACTCTGCTTCTTTACTCCTCTGCTGTGAACTCCCAGACATGTATGGCACTTGCCCTCTCTGAACCACAGACACTTCATCTGCAGAGTGAAGGACTGGTCTGGAAAATTTCCAAGTCCCTTCATCCTTGACCAGTCTAAGAAAGCATCTTCTGGGGCTGCTGGGAGAAACAGATTACAAGGGCCAGATGTCACAGGGTAACTCTAGGGCTCTGAAAAGAAACCTCAGTGCATCACTCCTTAGCGAAGGTTCCTTGTCTGAACTGGGGTTTCCAATTCAACGGTTTCTTTCTTGTACAAGCACGGAGGAGTGTGAAATCCACCAAGACTGTGAAGGGCCCGTGTTCATCAGGAGGGTGTCTTGGAGGTGAACCTAACCTGAGCCTCAGGATGGAAGTCAGGACCAACACTACATTCCCCATAGTCATTGGGGTGCTGGCTGGAATCAGTTAGAATGGCCCTCACCCAGGAACAGCCAGCAGAGTCAGAAACCTATATGAAATGATGTGTGGTGGTCAGAATGGGGGAGCTCCCTCCCACCTGCCCAACCATCCCTCCTGACAGCCTCCCTGATAAGTGTTCCACCTGTGGGCTTGTTCTGAGATGAGATACTTTGAGTTTTAGCAGAGAGAAAGCATTATTTTGTGTTGCTATGTGTTGCAATTGATTTACTTCTTGTTTAGTTGTTGTTGTTTAGACATGGGATAGGGTCTCTCTTTGTATCTTTGGCTGGCCTCACATACAGGAGACCACTCTCACACGCAGAGCACAGGCAGGAGGCATTTCTCACACAGCACACAGGAGGCAGCCGCAGCTGAAGAAAACAGCAGCTAGGTTCTAAAGATAACCCAGCAGATTCTTACCCTATCTAAACTCACCCGCTTCACAACAGGAACCCTGGCATCAATTTTCAGGGTTATCGTGAGTATGAAATGTGATTTTGCTGGTTAGTTTTTGTCAACTTGACACAAACAGGGGCATTTGGAAAGAGGGAACCTCAGCTGGGAAATTGCCTCCATCAGATTGGTTTGTAGGTAAGTCTGTGAGGGCGTTTTCTAGATTGATGACGAATGTGAGCTTGCCCATCATCCTCAGGCAAATGATCCTGGTTGTATAAGAAAGCCAGGGAGAGCAAGCCAGCAGCACTCCTCCATGGCCTCTGCTTCAGTTCCTGCCTCCAGCTTCCTGCTTAGGTTCCTGTCCTGAGTTCCCTTGATGAACTGTGACATGAAAGTGTACAGCAAATACACCTTTCCCTCCACATTGCTTTTAGTCGAGGTGTTTTCATCACAGGAAACCAGGGCAGTGACCGTGTATGTAGATGCCCGGTGCACAGAAAGTCCCTGATGCTTTCTCTAGGTACATCTTAGGAAATATTTGCATTCTCCCTGGGTTCTGCTGGAGATAACTCCTGGGTGATATGGAGTGAATTGCTCTCCCTGTCTCTAACTCTGTGTTGCCATCCTAATTCCTGCTGTGCTGGCATTAGAAGGTAGACTGATGATGAGGACTCAGTCTTTGTGAATGGGAATAGCCTTCTTCTAAGAGGCATGCGAACTTGCCCTCACTCTCTACTCCCTGCTGCATAAGGACACACAGCATGACAACCTTCTACAGATGTGGAAGCCAGCGCCCCACCCCCCCCCCCCACCCCCGGCCTCCCGGAAAGACAATGCATTACAGCTTTCCCAGCCCTCTAAAACATTGGAATTAAAGAAAAAAGAAAAAGAAAAAAAAGAATGTTTGGCAGACAGCCGCTGGAGAAGGGGCATAGCTTGAACAACGTAAGTTCACAGAATAGGGACTGCTGTATGGATCTAATTTCATGGCTCCTCCTGGCAGAGCCTGGTAATCCAGTCTCTGAAAAATCAGTAGGCTTTCACGAATTTTCTTTCAGTTGGTTCCACTGCTTATGGAGCATGGGTCATGGACTTAATCTGGATAAGGGCTTTGGGTCTCTCTGCACTCTGCCCATCTCCCTCACCTAGCTTAAAGACCCCTATCGAGAGGTAATCCAAGTCAGTTCTCAAGCAGGGCATCACATGACCCCAAAGCTGAACTTGATCACAGCCTGCCCAATGTTCCAAGTGCATGCAGAAGCTCAAAGGAAGCTGAGGTCTGGTATGTGCCCATAGGCCTTTACTAAGAACCACCCAAGAATGGCCAATGTACCCCAACATCCTGAATCGTCTAGCATCTTCCCCTACTGCTATGCTTCCAATGGGAACTTGCTATTCAGTAGGTAAAGAGAGGCTAGCTAAGTCAGTTAAGTCACAGCCACACAACACCATCACCAACTTCCCAGCCTAGACTCCCCGCAGGGGCCTAATTCTCTCTGCCAGTGACCCCACCCCTCAGCCCATGGGTTCTTCACTTCAGGATAGGGCACTGAGATGCCTCCTTTTCCTCATACTACATTCTTTTACCATGCCTGACCACCTCACATGAAGCCAGACCCTGATCATGGCCCTCGAGACACCAGCATTGCCTGCTCATAGTCCCTGGCTTCAGCCTTGGCTGTATTATTTCCCGACCTTTTGTCCAAACATGATGCCATCTTTCTTACATGTCTTAGTGGGAGCAAACATTTTTCCAGAGTTCCCCAGCGGTCTCTCCCAGTGCCTCACTGGGCAATACAGGGTCACCGGCTGCCCCTGGGCCAGTCGCTGGCTAGGACAATAAGGTCACCACAGCAGGCTTCCATTTGGGCGTTGCAGTGTCCTGGAGCTGTGGCCATCTTTTTAGAGTTTTGTAAGGGTGAAAGTGGTTTGCAGACAATTATTGCCTTTTTGTCTCCCAGTGCAATTTTACAGAGACTCTGTGATGGGCGGACTATGGACATGATGGTCAGCCACTCACCCCACTGAGTGCAAAGGCAGATGTGTGAGCCCAGGTGTCTCCTATTGAGTCAGACAATAAAGAGATTGAAAAACAATATCGTTTTTCTTTATCACAAAACTTACTTATTTTTTTTTTTTTTTGCTTTGGTAAAAGTGTGTTCATAGGCTTGTTCATATTTAAATTAATTAATAAATAGTTTTAAGATTTTCCTCAGAGTTAGAGGCAAAGAGAGAAAATATGGTTGAATCCATATGTGCATGAGTTCTTTGGGTTCCTAGGAATTTCCAACAGTGTAAAGGGGTCCTGAGATTGCAAGGTTTGAGAACCATGGCCCACATCATAGTGTCCACCCACTGGGCTGAGGGCTGCATGCCCTCAAGTGCTAAAACTTCAAAGGAGGCATAAATGTCTGATGAGGTTCTATTAGGAGTTCATAGAGAGAGCTGGGCATGGTGGTGCGAGCCTTTAATTCCAGCACTCAAGAGGCAGAGGCAGTGGCAGGTAGATCTCCATGAATTTAAGGCCAGCCTGGTCTACACAGCAAGCCAAGCCAGTCAGGCCTACACAATGAGAGCCTGTCTCACATGGAAGAGGGGGGGATAGTCTTATGTGAAGTCAGCAGTGCTCACTGGGGTGTGTGATTGCTTGTTAATGTACCTGAGGAATGAGGTGATTTAGCAAGTTCACACACCAGTTTTTGTGGAGTCAGAGCTTGAAATCTGGCCCTCTAGTCCTCGACAACTGAGTCAGGCTTCCAGTACTTTCTGCAAAGCTGCAACACTTCCTTGTACAAGAGCTGAGAGAAACTGGGAAATCCTGGTGCAAGAGCAGAAAGTCATGTATGCTCAGCAGTGCTGGCCAAAGGATAACTGGCACAATCCTTCCAGAAAACACTTGGGCAGTATGAAGCTTTGCCCGGAAATTCCATTCCTAGGAATCGACATGAAGGACATAATTACACATGTGAGAAGAGTCTGCGGAGGAGGAGAATCATCAAAACATTATCTTTAATAATGAAAGATTGGAAACAACCTAGTCACCCAATGACATGAGCCTAGTTAAATAGAATCAGACACAGTTCTGAATCCTGACTGTGACTTTCCTTTGAAGGGAGAATGTAGGGAGTACTAATATACCAAGTATGAGTGTCTTACCACAAGAATATATCCCTCTGCTAATCAGAAAAATGGTCAAAAGAAACAATAATTATGACTGAAAAAGATCTACTGGCTTGCTGTGATGATTAGCATTCACTGTCAAGCTGACTGGATTTAAAGTCACTTAGAAGAAGGTGAGGAGGAAAGACCTACCCTGAATGTGGGGTGGTACCATCCCATGGGCTGGGGGCCCAAATGGAATGATGGGTTAGAAAGACAGAGGAAAGCCCACATTCTCTTCCTCTGCTTCTTCTCTCCCCTCCCCCACGATGGGAATTGCTTCCCCATGCCTACCTCACCATGATGGACCAGGTGTGGCTGCATGCACCTGTGACAGCTCTGTGGGAGTGGGCAGGCAGGGCCTGTGACAGGGAAGGGGGAACCCAGTAGGTCACAGGCCATCCAGTCTAGATCCAGGTTCAGTGAGAGACCAGAAGAGAATGGAGCTGGAGAGATGGATCAGTACTTCAGAGCATTTGCAGAGGACCAGAGTCTGATTCCCAGCACCCATATGGTGGCTCACAACCATCCATCATTCCAGTTCCAGAAGATCCAACGCCCTCAGGCACAGGCATGCATGTGATACACAGACAATGCAGGCAAAATACTCATACATATAAACTAATGAAGTATGAATATATAAATAAGATGGAGAACAATGGAGGAAGATATCAAATGTCAACCTCTAGCTTCAAGCCTCACATGCACACACACCATGGGTACACGTGCTCACCTATGAACACATCCATACACACAAGTCTAAATACTAATACATAATTAATGAAATGACTCTCAATTAAACGGCCTCAGCAGCTTCCCTAAAGTCGAGTTCGTGGGCCCTGCCCCTTAGCCTCAAGGACAGGTTCTATCCCACATCTCACTAGAAGCATACCAAAGAAGAGTCAGAAGAAGAGACAGCTCAGCAATTAGGAGGAGGACTTGCTCTTGCAGAGGACCCAGGTTCAGTTCCCATCATTGGCAGCTCTCATCAGAGTTTGCTGCCCCAGCAACAAGGAATGAATGGCATCTGGATGAAGAGAGTGTCCGCCAGCCTCGAGGACAACATGGACACACTGAGGAGAGAGTGTCCGCCAGCCTCGAGGACAACATGGACACACTGAGGAGAGAGTGTCTGCCAACCTCAAGGACAACATGGACACATTGAGGAGAGGGGTGGAGCCAAGCTCTTTGGGAAGGAACTTCACAGGGTAGTACATAAGAGAACGCAGGCCTCAAACCCTGGTCCTGGAGCAGAAAGGAGGAGGACAGCTCTAGATACACTGGAAAGCTAAGCATGCTGGCTGCTCAGCCACACCCTTCTATTGAGAGTATAAGGTTGAGCAAGTGACCATCCCTATTGGGACAAAGGACTGGCAAGCCAGGCTCCTGAAGATCCCCATACAGAATCTAAACGGCCATTCTGAATACCTAGAATACCACAGTGGGACCATGGGACTTGCTCACAAAGCCTGGACACCTCTGCCAATTCTCACAGCACAACTGCTTTGTGTGTTGGGAGTGGGAGGTCATCAAGGGAAGCTTGTCTTGTGCTTAGGGCTTAAATTATATTTCAAATGCATTCTTTTTGATACCAGCAAGTAAACTCAGACTGATGGAGCCTCAGCAAGCTGCTGTTCGCTGCCTTCGGTTCTGGAGTCATCCATCTATCCTGTAGAGGAAGGCAGGGAACTTCTTGCTTGCTAAGCCATGTGGCCTCTCCAGATGCATTCGTAGGGGGCTTAATAAGGCAGGAAAGCAAAGCACAGGCAGGAAAAATTATAGCAGGCACGAGTTCTCACAGAGCACTCCAGGGAAAGGTGCCAGGTAAGATGGAGTTGTTCGTGGTCTTAATTAACCACTTAATCTGTTTTAACACCCATAGCCAGACACCCTAGGTTCCATGGTCAGGACATCCATGACCTGGTTATTGCTATAAAAGACACTGGATACAGAATCAAATAGACCTAAGCTTGGGTCCTTGCTCAGCACTGACTATGTTTGGCCCTGGCTCATCTTCTCTCTAAGCACCAGCCAACACCACTATTAGCAAACACAGGACAGGAGGCAGAGGCACTGCTCACCTTACTTTCTCCAGCGTTTTCCCAGCCACAAGTAACCTCATGTCTGTAAGGTAGCTATGCAACAATCCAACCTCATAATGCTTTTTAATGTTTTCATAATCTGTTGTCTGAGGTGGGGCCGCTTCTATGGAAACAGTCTCCTGTGCAAACACTGAGTGTCCACCAACGCCTGCAGCCTAATTCCCACTTCTTTTTCTTATGTTGAAGCCTAGTGATAGCTAAACACTTTTGTCTAAAAAAAAAAAAAAAAAAAAAAAGCACAATGTCATGTGGCCTCATTGTTAGAAAAGTGTGTATGTTAAATATGCCAACAGTTTCTTCTATCCATAAGTACACACATAGCTGTGTCTAGAATAACGCCCACTCAAAAGTGAATACTTACAGCCAGCGGTGGTGGCACACACCTTTAGTCCCAGCACTCGGGAGGTAGAGGCAGGCAGATCTCTGTGAGTTCGAGGCCAGCCTGGTCTACAGAGTGAGTTCCAGGAAAGGCTCCAAAGCTACACTGAGAAACCCTGTCTCGAAAAGCAAAAAAAAAGAATGCTTAGAAGTGAGTTGGGGGTTTTTGTTTGTTTATTTGGTTAATTTATCTTTCCTAGTGTGTTTTTGAGTATAGTTTTCACATAAAAATGTTCTAAGAAAGAAAAAGAGACCCCAAAGGCAGTGAGCTATAATGTTTATTTTTGCAGAGAATGTGAATTCTTTTTAACTCTCTGCTTTTCTGCATTTTCCGGAGCCATCCATCTTTCAGAGGTCAGTTGCGTCATGCCCTCCTGGTCTTTCATTGAATACCCTAGAAGGGCTCCGTGCCACTGTTTTCTGTATCTGTATCCTGACCTTACCCCATGACCACACGCTAATGGACTGATAGAACTGTCTTTTTTTCCTAACACTTTGAGAGCAGGTATCATGTCTGTCTTTTTCTTAAGGATGATGTATCATGAAGCAGTTCTTCCCAACATTAGATTAATACACAGGCTGAAGTTGACACACTGACAGGTGGAAAGATGGTTCAGTGGTTAAGAGCACTGGCTGCTCTTCCGGAGGGAGGACTGGAGTTCGAGTCCCAGCTCCCACATGGTGATTCATAATCATCTGCAACTCCAGTTCCAGGGGATCCAATGCCTTCTTCCAGCTGCTGGGAGCCATACACACACACACACACACACACACACACACACACACACACACACACACACGGTGCACAGATATACATGCTAGTAAAACATCCATTCTCATAAGATAAAAGTAAATAAGTCTTTTTAAAATGAAGTCACTTCACTGAACACACCCTACAGCCATACACAGTAATTGTCATCTATTTTCTAAACCGAATCACCTGGTTTTTCCAGATTTATCAGGCTGCAAGGCACATAATTAAAGAGGCAATAATTTTTAAATCAAAGCTCTCTTTTGTTGTTGATGTTTTTCTTTAGGTAGAGTCTCACAATGTAGACTAGGTTGTGCTCTAACTCACAGAGATCAGCCTGCCTCTGCCTTCCTAGCTCTGGAATTAAAAGCATATGTCACCATACCCAGCCAAATGCATTTTTTATTAAAAATTTCTCATAAAATTTATTTGATCATATTATTCCCCTCCCCCAATCAAAAGTCTGTTTCCTCTTCCTATCATCAGTGTCCTCTCATTCCCTCCCCTGAAGTTCTTTTATTCCCCTCCTGAGCAATGGACCCTTTCTAGGCTCCTAGATCCTATGGTACTCCAAGCCAAACACACAAATCTAAAGACTCAATACGGAGATCCATATATGAACCTAAATGTAATATCTGTCTTTCTGGAGCTGAGGTCCCTCACTCAACATAATGGAGTTTCAAGCTCCATCTACTTAGCTGCAAATCTCATGGCTTCACTTGTATTCACAGTTGTATAAAGTTGCACTATGTATACACCACGTTTTCATGAGCCATTCACCAGTTAATGGACATCTAGGCTGTTTCCATGTCCTAACGATTGTGAATAGAGCAGCTGTGAATATGGGTGGCTATGTGTCTCTGTAGTAGGAATTAGAGTCCTTTGGGTATATGCCCAGCAGTACTAAAGCTGGGTCGTCATCAAACACAATCTCCCTGCTCCTGGGCAGTGTGGAGGCCCTTATTGTCAGAATTCCAGAGTCCTTTGAGCACACCTCTGTCATACACAACCATTCTTAGAGTAGTCTCACTAGAGGCTTTCCCAACTATGCCGTAAGTTCCCTGAAGTCAAGTACAGTGTCATTTTACCCAACTGTCCCTGAATCTAGTAGTGTCTAGAAGAGCGGTTCTCAAATTTTGGGCCATGACCCCTTTGGGAGTCTGTCTTAGTTAGGGTTTCTATTGCTGTGAAGAGACACCATAACCACGGCAACTCTTATAAAGGAAAATACTTAATTGAGGTGGCATGTTATAGTTTCAAAGATTCAGTCCATTATCATCAGGGTGGGGAGCATGGCAGTGTGCAGGCAGGCATGGTGCTGACTACATCTTGATCAGAAGACAGCAGGAAGGACTGTCGCTGGGCAGTATCTTGCACCCACTATTGGTGAAATTATTAAGGCCACTCCATGTAGTTAAAAGGGAGGTTTATTTTGTGGGCTAACTTACAAGTGAATGGATAGTTTACAGAGTCTGGGAAAGGCGTGGTGCGCAGTCCAGTGGTGTTCTCTGGAGAACTCTGCTTGATCTACCTCCAGCGTCCAGCATCCAGGAACTAAGAAAGCCCACGCATCTGGAACACGGGTCTTCAGCATCCTCTCTCAGCCCCTCCTTGTAGGCGTGACCATTACTGAAGCCTCAATGGGGGTTGGAACTTCCTAGTCAAGGCTGAGATGGCTACCCACTACATCTCCCCCTTTTGTCTAAATAAGAAGGTTCTAACCTAATACAAGACTATATACAAAGAAATGGTTATCAAATATTGTCCAGGAGTAATGAGGGATAATGACCTAGATAAGATGGATCAATGCAAACAATATCAAGCAAGAAACACATATTAAAATCCAGGCAAGTCTAGATCATGGGTAAATGGCATGTTACAAAGAGCATTCCAAAAGGTGTCCTAAAGAACTATCCTAAAGAACCTGAATCTAATACTTAATATATTCCATCTAAGATATTATATATATACATATTAACTTGTAACTATAACTGCTAGTCTTCAATCTCATCAAAGACCTGAAAAGGAATATAATAGTACCTGAAAAATGGAAGATGGATGCAAGCAACTTTCCGGATTCTTATAGGGTAGACAGAGACAGCTGGCAGCCTAGACAGTCACCTAATGTTCCTTTGTAAAGTTGGGGCATCTGTCTTCAGCCCACAGGGCTAGATTCTCTCAGTCATTTCTCTCTGTGTCCTGTATAATATCTGGCAGTTTCTTCTGCAAAGCAGGAACCTGAAGGACCATTTTGTCAAGCAAAGTTCAGTGGTCACCTTTCTATGGGTCCTGCATGTCCAGTTGATCAAGCAGTCCAGGCAAGAACAGTTTCTTGTCCAAATGGCTATTTTTGCCATTTTGCCCAAGGCTTAGCGGGACCTCAGCTGAAGGACTGTCTCTAGCGTATTGGTCTGTGAGCACATCTGTGGGCACTGTCTTGATGGCTAACGGATGTTGGAGGGTCCAGCCCAGTGTGGGAGGTTCCACCCCTAGGCAGGTGAGCCTGCAGAACATGAGCCTGGGTGGGAGCTAGTGCAGTGTTCTTTCCGTGGTTCCTGCCCTGACTTTCTTCACCGATGGGCAGTGGCCTGGAAGGGTAAGCCTAATATTATCCCCACACACTTTGTCTTTGGGCGGAGTGGCTTGTCACACAACAGGAGGCAAACTAGAACAGATTTTTTTTAGGAAATATAAAGAATGGATATAAAGAATGGATGTGCTGGAGAGCTACAATGAGCCAGACACTTGACATGTGTAGTAGGTATCATATTCTTTTTTTGTAAGGACCTGGCTTTAATCTGAGAAAAATTTACATGTAGATGAATCAGTTACTTCCAAGAAATATGCACAAAATAAACACACACATGGGTCATTTCACTTCAGCCACAGTCTGGAAAGCTAGGAAACAGACCCAGGCTTCCATCTTCTCACCTTGCATATTCTCCAATGACAGTGAGGGAATGAAGTAAGGTCTTCAGTACTCCCTCCTCCATGGGTGGATATTAAATGGTGTCCGTTTAAGCTATCAGGACTGCTGTATGGGGAAGTTTTGGGGATCTGCCTCACCTTTATGAGTGTCTTGTCATAATTTTTAGAAAAGGTATCACATTCTTATTTTACAGACACATTGCCTAATCTGAAATGGCAAAGAAATTTGCCCTGACCCAGGGAGAAGGCAAGTTGAGTTTGAAACCCTCAGACAGATCAAATATAGAGCCCCAAACTCATATCACATGATCTCACAGGAGAAATTAACATACCCTTCTCCTTTAGTATTCGACAGCTATAACACACAGAACACTGGAGAACTGGGCACAACTCATTGTCCATGAGATCTCGATTCATCCAATAGCTGGTTTTAGGTCTCTGTGTTCTCATGCATTTAAAAAAAAAGTAGCAAAAAGAAATGGCTCTCACACAGAGCTGTTGGGAAGTTGGGTGCAATCAGGTGACTTTGATCTGACAGTATCAAGGCATGAAGGGGGCCATACAGTTGCCATGAAGTTATGGAGGATGGCTGCATTCTTCAAAAATGGGGTGCAGGCAATGGAGAAGAATGTGTGTTACTGTTGCCTTGACTGAGGGAGGTGAGGCTGGCTAATGCCATTAGGAGAAATCTCACTTTATGTGGTGAATTGGCTCAGTTTGGAAAACAGAACCTGTGGTGGTATTGTGTTCCCTGAAATATTATGCACGCTAATAAACTTATCTGGGGTCAGAGAACAGAAGAGCCACAATATTAAACATAGGGGTTAGGCAGTGGTAGCACAGGCCTTTAATCCTAGCATTCCAGAGGCAGAGATCTACCTAGATCTGTGTGTTCAAGGATACAGCCAAGCAGGTGACTCATGCCTTTAATCTCAGAAAGTGAGCCTTTAATCCCAGGAAGTGAGCCTTTAATCCCAGGGAGTGGGGGCAGAAAGAACAAAGGTATATAAGGCGTGAAGACCAGAAACTAGAAGATTTTAGCTGGTTAAGCTTTCAGGCTTTGGATCAGCAGTTCAGCTGAGATCCATTTGGATAAGGACTCAGAGGCTTCCAGTCTGAGGAAACAGGATCAGCTGAGGAACTGGTGAGGTGAGGTAGCTGTGGCTTGTTCTGCTTCTCCGATCTTCCAGCATTCACCCCAATACCTGGCTCCAGGTTTGTTTTTATTAATAAAACTCTTTAAGATTCCTGCTACAAGAACCCTATGTTTTGTGGAAGAAAATGAGAGGAAGAAGCCATGGAATGGCTAAGGCACACCCTCGGGGTTTGCTAAAAACAAGGTAATGGGGAAGAAATGGAGAGCCCTGAAATGTAAAGTCACTGGAGACAAAGACTAAACCTCCTTCAAGCACGCAGCTGCTCAGAGTCCAGGAAGTGTCCTACCCGTGCTCCTTGCCTTCATGAGCCTGAGAAGAAGCTGGACAGGGGACCCAGCCTTACTTGACAGAGGCAGACACTACCATGCTACAATTCGAACGAGAAATGTCCCCACAAGCTCATATGATTGGAGACTTGGTCCCCAGGGGATGGTGCTCCTTAGAAGAGGCTATCTAAACTTTAGGAGGTGGGTTATAACAAGAGGGACTTCTGGGGTTGGGGGTGGGTGCTGGATAAGAGAGTTATAGTGTATGCTGGAGTCTAGCTCCCTCTGCCTCCTGATCCACTCAGGTGTGAGCCAACGCCACACACCACACCCTTGGGCAGCTCTACATTCACTGCAACAGTGAGCTGAAATAAACCCTCCCTCTTTTGAGTTGCTTCCCTTGGGTGTTGTTGTTGTTGTTGTTGTTTTTTCTGCAAAAAGAGATGTAGCTAGTACACTGCAAGACACAAGAAAAGCTCCCTTGGTCACAGTGCAACAGAGGCCCGTCAGCACAGCTGGAGTGGGGGCCCAGGTCTGTCTATTGGTTTTCACTTTCAATTCAGTGTTCTTTCTTCCGTCTCAAACTAAAGGAGAAGAACCCATCCTTTTACTTACTGGATACTGTTATTTGAAGACTTTTATCTTTAGTTTTAATTATGTGTATGTGTGTTTATGCACCTAAGTGCAGCAGAGGGCCAAAAGAAAGTGTTGAATCCCTGGACTGGAGCTATGGACAGTTGTGATCGTCCAAATGTTGATGCTAAGGACTCAAACTCTGTTTCACTTGGAAAAGCAGTTTCCAGTAAGCTAGTGCCAAAAGTAAGTTAAGATAACCACTGAGGAGCATCCCATCTCTCCAGCCCGAAGTGGATACTTTAGTAACTCAGTTTGCCTGGTGCAGGAAGAATTTCATTTCAGACCAAGACTGTCTAACCCCAGAGCCTGCATTCCACCACAGGGTAGTGCTAACTTTCTGCTGTGCTAAGGACGAAACTAGTCTGACCAGGGAAGGGGCTGTCATAGCAGTGAGAGTTTTGGACTTTCCAACCACCTAGGAGGAGCGTCCTGTCCCCCACCCCCACATCTCAGTAGTCCTGACCTCTAGCAGGCTGAAGGGATGCCTCCTCCGGAAGCCCCAACATCCTGCATTCTGCTAAACCCCCAACCCATTCGGCCGCCTGTCCCAGCTGAAACACGCACAGCCTGAGCTGGGGAAGAATTACCGGCCTCTGGGCTAGAAATAGCCCTCCGAGAAGTGTGCAGTGACTACGTGTCCACAGGGTGGAGAGGAGGCAAGGAATCCCAGGACCCCAAGATAACATGAGTCCGGATATGTAGCATCCTGAACATGGGTAGGCTAACTCAGGTCACCGGTTCCAAAGAGGTGAGTGGGAACCAGGATATCTGCTCCCCTACGTGGACTTCGTGACATTCACAGAGGTTCTCTCTCTCAAACACACACACACACACACACACACACACACACACACACACACACACGGTTCCTCTACCGTCCCAAGCTTCTTTTGTTGCCTCCCTATACAGTTCCCAGTCTTGGAAGTATGCATGTCTTCCCTGGTTTTGGACAAGGGAACAAAGGGGGAATACAGGAGGGGAATGCAGTCTGGCAGCATCCTGGAGGACTGGTCACCCAGGGCTCCAGCCTCTGCCCCTTCCTCCACCTGAAAAAGGCATCCAAAGTTTACCCAAAGAGACCTTGTCCCCAGTGCATTGAATCTCCCTGCATCTCCTGTCATTGTCATCTGCACGCATGGAGTGGCCCTGGTGGCTTCAGTGTAAAGACACATGAGCAAACCCTTTCCTCCCCAAGTTGCTTTGGGTCGTGGTGTTTAATACAGTAACAGAGAAGTAAACTAGGGAGTGGATGCCACAAATAGATAAGTGGGGCAACTGAAGGGATGGAGGACAAGATAAATAATCCCCAGAGTGCTGGAGTGGGGGCCTTGGGGAGGGTTCCATCCACCACCCTCCCCATGCTAACCCATGGGGAAGCAAATGCAGAGACCAGAAGTGATCTGTGTAGGATTATACTATGTGTTTAAGGGAACCGAGGCCAATACTGACAGGAAAGCCAACACACATGACAGGTTTTGGTGAGTGATTTATTCACGTCTTATATTAAAGGAATGAGAGGTACATGGTGAATATATGCTGTTGTAACTATTAAAAAGAAGATGCATTTGAGCTTGGTGGTACATGGAGTCCTAACACTAAGTAGGCTGAGGCAAGAGGATTGTTCATTTGAAGGTAGACAGAGCTAGACATAGTGAGTTCAAAGCCAAGCTCTTACCAACAAGACTTTGGGGGGAAGAGGAAGAAGAAGAAGAGAAGGAGAAGGAGGAGAAATTCATATTGACCTGGAATGATGGTCAAAACACTCTAGGGTGGACAAAGCGTGCTTATGCCAAATATAGTATATATTTAATGTTGGCTTTTAAATGTATGTGGATAAATATACATTTATTTATAACACATAATATATATGTAATTATATATAGATATGTGTCATTGTTCTCTAGGTCCACATTTACTTTTAATAACATCTCCAGAAACTATGGGAAAAATTTCACCTTCTATTTCAGAGATTCTTCATTGGTTTGCTTTTTAATAAATCCTGACTGAAAATGGTGCATTTTTTTCCATTTCCTTTAGATCCCTGCAATAGAGAATACATGTATCTGGAGCCAGGAAGCTCCTGGGAAAGTCCCCACAAACACTCCCCAGCCCAGCTCACAGGGCTGTACTGGACATAAACAGATGATCAATAATTAGACATTGTCAGTGAGAAGCAAAATGTATTCCAGCTGGTGAACTGCAGGCTCCTTGGTGGTCTAGACTGTGCCCTGCATTTGCAGGCCTCTCTGAAAGTGCTCACTGACACATTAAGAGCAAACCTGTTTGGAGAGAAAGAGCCATGTCTTGGGTTGGTTTAGCTGGCTAGTGTTTTGTGGAATTGGAGATGAGACTCCAGTTCTCCCACATGCGAGGCATGTGCTCTGCTACGGAGCTGCCCCCTGCCACAAGAAGCATGAATTGACTGTCAAGTGGACTAGAGACATGAATGGCTTCTTCAGGAAGGTCATAGCCTCTCCCTTGAGAACTTCTAGGACCCAAAGAACAAGCATTTGTTCAGGATGGCATAATTGTTCATCTGCCTGGATTCAGGGACTATGTGCGTGCACCACTGGAGCAGTGAGACACCAGGAGGCCTCTGATGGAAAAGAATCACAAGGAAGCAATACACCGGGAACTGTCAAGTCCTATCACCCGTGCATGGGACCTTAAAACAGATGTCCAAGAAGAAAAGAAGGCCGAGAGCCAATGTGGACCACCCCCTCTCTATCTCTCAGGATTTACTTCATCCTGATTCTTCCAGCATCTTCTGTCACAGCCTCCTGGTGGTCAAGCCAACGCTGTCATCTTTTAAACTGTTATAAAGTCTTTACATTGAGAAAACATGACCCAGTCTAAGAAAAACAAGTGAAAGGTGAAGGGAGGTGAGGGCCAAAAGGGAGTCCCATCATAGGAGATTGTTTGGAAGGAGTCTGGTGGAAGATCCACCTCAATTTCCCTCCCCTATCTGTTTCCCTAAACCCACCCCTTCAAAGCCCGCCAAACACAGCTCCTCCCACAGAGAGGCTCAAGACCACTCCCACAGGGTAAATGGGCTGCATCCCAGAAAACAGACAGAGAGGCCCCATCTCCTCTCTGAGGGGCCAGGGAATCACCCGGGAACGCTTTACCCATTAAACCTGGTCTTTTCCTGAGTCAGTCTGATTCAGTTTACTGCGTCAGCAGAGAGACCTGCAGGGTGCAAAAGACTTATCAGAGATGTCTTAGTTAGGGTTTCTATTGCTGTGATTAAAAACAAACAAACAAACAAACAAACACTGTGACTTGGGGAGGAAAGAGCTTTCATCCTACACTGCCACATCACAGTCCATCGTCAAATGAAGTCAGGGCAGCAACTCAAGTAAGTCATCTGGAGGCAGGAACTGAAGCAGGAGCCGTGGAGGAAGTGCCCTGCTCCTCAGGTCTTGCTCAGCCTATATTCCTACACAATTCAGGACCACCTGCCTAGGACCATTACCCACCTGTCAGCTGGACTCTCCCCCATCAGTCATTATTCAATGACTTGCCTACAGGCAATCTGATGGAGGCATTTTCTCAATTGAAGTTCTTCCCAAATAATTAGAACTTGTGTCAAGTAAACATCCCACTCATTTGGTTTGTGATTATGACAATGATCTGGGTGTGATAGTTTCTGACCTAGCAGGAAAACTGAGATTTCTGCATTTACATATTTTAAATTGTTTTGATAGGGTTTTTTTTTTTTTATAAGGTATTTATAACTCTTCATCATTTGGGTTACCTGGGCTCATATGAAGTCAGTTAGAGTCACACTGTATTAAATTACCATGGCAGTTTAATTGTGGCTGGCAGTTTTCTGCTGTTCTTGGGGTTGTGACAGCTTTTTTTCTGTTTGCTGCTAAAATCTGTGTCATTAGAGCTGATGTGGCTGGAACAAGAGGAGTGAATTGTTCGTTTACTAATTTTTATTCTCATTTATTCTCTCATGTCAGGCTGGAGAGATGCTCAGCAGTTAAAAATACTTGCTGCTCTGGCAAAGCACCCGGGTTCAGTTCCCAGTGTCCACATCAGGCAGTTCACAACTGCCTGTAACTTGAAATCCAGGGGATATGACACCCTCTTTTGGCCTCCACAGACACTTGCATGTACAAGGTACACATTCATGCACCCAGGTATTTATACCATATATAAAATAAAAATAAACCTTTTTTTAAAGTTTAATGATGAGTACTTCAAATAAGCATGATTGATGAAAACAATTAAGAAGATCCTCATTGTCTCTATTCATACTTGAAACCTGATCTGTGAGTATAATGGTAGGGACTTCACCAAAGGCCTCCACAGAGCTCCCCAGCAAAAGCTCCAGGGCAGGATAAAGATGGGACAAGCCCTTCTTCCACATCCAGGCATCCAGTTGAAATCAACATCTGGTACATCCTAAAAAACACAACACTGAGGTTCCTGCTCACACCTGGTGTCTGTGCTTCACTTTGAGCTCAGGAGCTCACACCAGTTCTCAGATTCTCAACTGTGACAGTGTAGTGCCCTCTAGATGCAAGGACTCAAAACCAACAGCCTGAAGGGCTGCTCCCAAGGCTCACCCTCTGGAGCCTTAAAGACCACCCTGTAGATTCCAGGGAAAGGCTGTATGTCTGACACTGACACTCTTCAGCCAGATGCTTCTGAATCTTCAGTGAAGTGAGGCATTCTAGAAGGCAGTTGGATATGGAGCAAGCCTGTAAAGGGAGTGTAGTGGGTAGCCATCCCAGCATTGGCCTGGAAGTTCCAAAAACTAGGCACTGCTTTGATAGAACTGCTTCTGATAGTTGATGGTATGCATGGCTCCAGACCCAGAGCTGGCAGTAAACTGTACCACCGCCATATTGGGAAGCTGAGGTGGGCGGAGCCAGCAGTCACAGCGGCGTTTCAGTCTTACAAAGATGGATATTACACAGAGAATCTGGTTTATGTTGTCTTTGGGATTTTTAACTGCAGAAAAAGATTTGATTGTAAAAGCTGTTGAGTTAAACAAATATGTAAATTTTAAAGGTACCTTGAATTCAAAATTTGGAAATAAGGATATGTTGCTTTGGAAAAGAGTCTCTGCTTTTGTTTTCACAGAAAACCAGAGGCTATGGATTTGTTCCAGATTAAGATACATCAGGTTTGATCAGCCAAGACCATCTGAAAGGTCTCCGATGACACAATGGCCCAGATGATCCAACATCCAGAATGGTTTCAAGGCAACTGGCTCAGAGGTTTACCCTCACGGACTACTTCATAATCCTAAAATTTTCTTTGTGTCCCCATAAGATACAGCGCCCCTCTCCAGCAGGAAGTAGTAAGAGAAACTACGCCCACATTCCCAAAATTATCAAGTTGGCTTTGGAGATGGAATTGGCTCACTCCTTCTCTAAACCCAGACATATTGCTAAAAAAAAACCAAAACAAACAAACAAACAAAAAACCTTAAGAAATTCTTGTGTCCCAAATCAGAAGAGCCCTCTGATGTGGGACAGAGAAAAACCAATATTTTTATTTAAATCAGGTTGATTATAAATGTGATCTCTTTCTAAAGAAAAAAAAGGACATATGATATAGATATAATAGGATGAAAGGGTAGATTAATGAACTTACTTTTAAAGAACAACTTGTTTAAAATGTCTTATATTGGTATAGATTTTAGTCTATTGATACAAACTTAAAGTTAATTTTGTTATTCTGTATATATATTTCTACTCTTGTTTGAGGTATTATGTTTATGCAACTCATTTAGATTGTAATGGATAATTAAGAAATACAGATCAATTAGTCTTCTATGATAGTTAAACTTACAATCATTTTAAGTTTTCTAAGTATACATAGATATATTTCAGATAGACAAATAATCTTCAAACACTTCAAAGGTCTACAGAATATGGCATTTAAAATATTTTTAAAATTTAGACTTTCTGGACAGTGAGACATATCTGTTCCTGGCAGCACCGATTTACTTCAGAGAGGAGGATGGGAATTAAAGACACTTCATATGGAGTTTATCTTCACCTTGGCAAAAATAGACATTTGGGCAAGAAACTGTTCTTACCTGGACTGCTTGATCAACTGGACATGCAGGACCCATAGAAAGGTGACCACTGAACTTTGCTTGGCGAAATGGTCCTTCAGGTTCCTGCTTTGCAGAGGAAACTGCCAGACATTCTACAGGACACTGAAAAAAGTGACCAAGAGACTCTAGCCCTGTGGGCTGAAGACAAATGCCCCAACTTTATAAAGGAACATTAGGTGACTGTCCAGGCTGCCAGCTGTCTCTGTCTACCAAAGAGAGAGATATAGCAACACATCAGTCACCCGCCTCCTCAGCACTGCTCTCCTTCAGTGGTCTCATTTTGGTTTGCTTGGGCCTTTTACCTCCAAGTATGTGTCCAGAGCTACTCCTGGCTGCTGCATTAGGCAGGTGTCCTGATTGATACAGAGATATGTGACACCACCAGACTAAAGAGACCCTCCACACACATCTCAGGAAGGCTGTGTGAGGTAGAGGCAAGAGCTCAGCACCCACCCACCCCATTCCCATTTGCAAAGACTTCAAGACAAGAAGAAAGGAAACAAGGTCTTGAGGTCAGCAAAAATGGCACAGTCTGGCTTCTCAGTTTCCCTCGTTTGGGTGAATGCAAGGAACCAAACCGGCAATTATGGCTTTGCCGATAGGAAGGAGACTCATTCGGAGGATTGGAACAACACCGCTGGCTGAGCAGGGGGTCAGAGGGCAGGAAGCATCCAGGAGCTGCAGGACAAGGCATCTCCACAGCCAGTGTCTGCACACTGGGACCTTGTTGTGTGAGCGGCTGGGTGCCTGAGTGCAGAAACTGCTCTCCGCACACCCTCTGTGGAGGTGCATCTGATGGGGGGCTTGGTGAGGGAGAGGTTGCTAGGACTAACACATACAGTCCATTGGAGGGCAGGCTGCTGTAACAAACACCACAAAGACATGACCACAAGGGGAGTGCTGCTCACTCAGTGGTCTCAGTTTTTACTGAGTCCCTACCGTGGATAGGTATACCACAAAGCCATCAAAGTTGATGTAAAGAGAGCAACATGGGGGAGCAGGTAAAGACAGGTAGTCATTGTGTAAAGCACTGGTTGAGGCCAGCGGAGATGCCGGTCCCACTTCTAGTTGGGTCCAGGCTGAGTAGTTTACAGAGCATTTTCTTGTCGGCTAGCTCTCTGAACTTCACTGCAACTTTGTAAGACATGCACACCGACTATTAGCATGTCTTATATATGTATTTATTATTAATTTCCTTTATTTACCAAGACAGAGTCTCGGTACGCAGCTCTGGCTGGCCTCAACTCACAGATATCTGCCTGCTTCTATCTTCTGATTGCTAGGATTAAAGACATGCTCACCATAGCTGGCCTAATTTTTTTTTTTTTTAATGTGTAAATGGGTGGTGTTGCCGTGTGTGTGTGTGTGCTCATGTGTGTAATGTGTGTGCAGCAGCACCCTCAGGGGTGTTCCTTAGGAGCTGGCTACCTGATTGTTTTGAGAACAGGGTCGGTCTGATGGCGACCTAGTATGTGCCAACTGTGCTAAGGCCCCCCTGATCCTCCTGCTTCGTCCTCCTCCAGCCAGTGAGATTACAAGCTTGTAAGTGGGTCCTAGCATCAAGTGAAGGCTCCTCATGCTTATGTGCTTTGCCAACAGCGCTATCTTCCCAGCTTTAGTAATTTTAATCGTTATACATGAAGAAACCAAGAAGCTGGGATGTGTCTTTCCGAAGTCACAAAGTAATACCTGGCAAAGTTAGGAACAAGGTCTACCAATGCCCCAGATGCTTCTCCAGGAAGAACCACCACTTATGCTCACTGAGAGACCACCAGCCCCACTTAATCTCCTGCTTGTCTTTTCACTGTACTGGCTCATTAGTAACCCTGTCAGGAGGCAGCGATTACCTTTATATACATAAGGAAACCAAAGGAAGGGCAAAGTCACGTGACCAAATACAGACGGCCAATGCACACAAATGAGCAGTGATGAGCAGGCTGGATCTCCTGAGCAGGCTGGATCTGGTCTCCGAGCAGCTGACTCTGGATCTCCTGAGCAAGCTGGAATCTGGATCTCCTGAGCAGGCTGGAATCTGGATCTCCTGAGCAGGCTGGACTCTGGATCTCCTGAGCAAGCTGGAATCTGGACCTCCTGAGCAGGCTGGAATCTGGATCTCCTGAGCCCTTGGGACGATGCATAAACTCCCATAGCCCATAGGGCCAGAGTTATGTGACCTACCCTTGGTGAGAAAGAACAGGTTGGAAGAGATGACTTTTTCTCTAGTAAACCAAGCTTCCTCCCAGGATACGTCTTTAGGGAATATGTGCGTGTCACCCCAAGGTTGATAAAAGTTGCCTGACGTTTATGTCTGAGTCTTTTTAATAATGACCACAAGAGAGAGTGGAGGCACACATCTGTGTTCCCAGTGTTTTGGAAACAGAGGCAGGAGAATCAGGAGTTGAAGGTCATTGTCAGCTATGTAGAAGTTGGAGGCCAGCCTGGGCTACACGAGATCCTGTCTCAAAGCCTAGTAGTGCCTCCAGCTCCTGGCGCTGTCAGACTGGGGTTATTCTTAGAGTTGGTTTCACTCTGCAGTGGGCAGCTGCTGGTGCAGGGACTCACAACTGGTCGACGTGCTGAGAACAAGAGACTGGGTGCTCAGTGCTAACCTGACATCTATATGAACACCCACACCCACGAAGGCACAGAGACCATCAACAGGAAGAGAAGGTGGAAAGAACTCAAGAGCTGGAGGGTGGGGGAGGAGTGCTGTGAAATGCTGTCTTCTAGACCAGACACAGCTATAACACTCACAAACTCATAGTAACAATGGCTGCCTGTACAAGGTCAAACCAACCAAACCCCCAGCATAGAAGGGATAGATTTCCAGGCCTGCCCCCTTACTGAGGAGCTGTTGGCAGGAAATTGTTGCTGGAGGAAGGAAAGTCATTCTTTTTTTTTGGAGGATGTGGTCACTGATAGGTTTCCCATGTCCAGTGAATGTTCCTACATCTATGCACATAAGGGCAACACTAACTGCACTTGAAGAGTTGTCAAGGGAAAAGATATGCTATTAAGTTGAGAGGTGTTGAGATAGATAAAGGGAGCTTGAGGGGGATGGTGGAGTAAATATGATCATAACTCATTACATACATGCATGAGATCATCAAAAATAAAGAAAAAATTTAAAAAAGAAAACTTCAACAAACATAATAGTAGTAGAAAAATTGTTCATAAATATAGTAGAACGCCTTAGCTAACTAATTCTCTTTCAGACAGAAATGCCAATTTCTCAGAAACATTTGCTGTTTGGCAATCCCATGTTTCCTTTTCCAATTAAGAATGGTAAAGGTCTGTGAAGTTCCTGTGAGCCAGTTCATGGCTACTGAGAGTCTTCTCTGGGAAGAGAGATGAGAAGAGGGAGTCAGGAATAAAGAACAGAACACATATTCTTTAGGGCTTTCGATACTATTGAGAAAGGCTCTGCTCACTCCCAGACTCTGCAGGAGTGCCAAATTAGCAGGATGTGGAAGAAATGCTAAGGGCATTCACACAGGCAAGGCCATCAGAGGAATAGTGCAGTGGTCTAGCTTAGAAGGAAGGGGAGAGTTGAATAAGCTTTGCAGGAGTGACAGAGAAGGCTGTCACCCACCATCGCTGACTGAGTTCCTGGAGAGACCATGGGAACAGAGCTCCTGGTTTTTTTCACTTGTCTTATGAGGGAGTGGTGTCCACAGACTTTCCTGCAGAGAGGCTCTGGACACTTACCAGCAGGGTCTGAAGGCAGGAGCCTTGTTTCTGCAGGGTGTGAGAGACACGTTCCTCACTTGACAAGAGTTATAAAAAATGCAAAGCTTTCCAAATAGTTCTTTGCATTTTGCAGTGTGGAAATTTTGAGAATGCAGATGAAGTTTGCCCACTGCAACAGGGTGGAGGCAGCATTTCCAGCTCCTGGGTGCATTTCCAGCTGGAGGACCCTGTGGAATTCCCAGAAAACCTTTAAAACCCAAACATCCTAAGATTAATCTCGTTTTTACCTCTGATGAACCAGAAGGGGTCAGGATGGGAAGATCCACCTGTGATCATATCTACTCCATCATGCCCCTCAAGCTCCCTTTATCTCTCTCAACACCTCTCAACTTAATATTGTGTCTCTTCCTTGATAACTCATCAAGTGCAGTTAGCAGTTAGTGTTGCCCTTATGTGTATAGATGTAGGAACGTTCACTGGACATGGGAAACCTACCAGTAACCACATCCTCAAAAAACAAAACAAAACAAAACAACAACAACAACAACAACAACAAAGATCTGTGCTTTGTTCAAAAGAACTTGGGATATTCTGATATTCAAGTGTTTATCAACAAATGGGCTGTGAGCCCTGGCATGCATTAGATGTAGCACATAGAAACCAAGACTCCCTTGTAGTTAGAGTTGTCCTGCCTGGCCCACAGTCAGGACAAATCTCTCTAACCCACCAGGCCCATAGACGCTCAGACCCAATCAAGTAAACACACAGAAACTTACATTGTTTACAAACTGTATGGCCATGGCAGCCTTCTTGTAATATACTTCTTCTATCTTAAATTAACCCATTTTCTATTAATCTATACTTTGCCACGTGGCTCGTGGATTACCAGTACCTTATGTCTTTTCTGTCATGGCGGCGGCTGGCGGTGTCTCTCTCCAGTCTTCCACCTCCCACCATTCTCCTCCTCCTTGTCCCGCCTACCCTATCCTTCCTGCCTGGCTGCTGGCCAATCAGCACTTTATTTATTTTAACCAATCAGAGCAACACATTTGACATACAGAACATCCCACAGCACTTCCCCTTTTCTTTTTTTCAAAAAGCAAGGTTTTAACTTTTATATAGTAAAATTTCGGATAACAAAACAATTATCAAGCAAGAATTACAGTTATAATATTAAAGAAATACCCTATCTATCTTATATTTGTGAGTCTAAGGTTTTATATCTAACTTATTCTTTATCCTAATTGAGGAAATTAGAACTATCTAGTCTCCAACCACATCAAAGACCTCAGAAGAATATAATATTACTTGAGAACCGGGAGAAGGATGCAAGCAACTTTCAGGAGTCTTGTAAGGGT